>NC_092021.1:24365854-24665854 GCF_042242105.1 Pempheris klunzingeri
CTGAAGTTAAACACAGTCTAACAACCACAAATTGGCTGTCCCCCGACCAAAACAGCCCCGTGCTTTATGTCTTGTTTATCCCTCTCGCCGCAGAATACAAGTGGCACTCTGTCATCTGTGCTGCCTTAATGAATAGGAGCACATCTTCAGCAAAGTCAAAGACGCGTGGGCACAGCCCGCCATCACCGCAGGTTTGTAAATCGCCAAGGGTGTCTGGGCGTCGTGCCAGCGGGGGCGCGCTGTTGAAGCAGCAAGTGGCATTGAAGGTGGATGGTGCGGGTTACTGAGGGAGATGCACAGTCAGAGCGGTTGGAGGGGGGTGAAAACAGAACTGAAGCTAAGAGAGGTGGCTGTAAGAGGAACAACGTCCTAGTTCCACTGCTCCACCCGCACGTTTTTATTCTTCTGATCTGCTTTAGGGTGCGTCAATTTAGCTCCAAACAAGAGAACTGTCAGTGCTTCTGAACTGTTACATGCCTCCACATTTGGGGAACCCTGTTCACTGTTTCTACATGAAGAACTGATTTGCCCACATTGGTGTGGGAGAACTGTGGGCCAGACCTCATCAGCCAGCATGGAGGGAGGGGCAACCTCACCAACGCTCTTGTGGCTGATTAGGAGCAAACCCAGCGGTCAGATTCCAAAATAAAAGTCTTCCCTATGGCGCAGAGGCGGAGGCCCATGGTTTTGGATTGAGACGTTCAGCAATCACATACAGGTGTAACATTGGAGCGGCCACATACTTTACAAGTATATAATAACCAGAAGTGTCAATCCCACACAAAACAATGCCCACATCGAGTGAAGAAAATCATTCTAACACAGTACTTTCAACATTTGTGATATTTTCATGCAATTCAACTGTGGCTTTTGCTACTTTCAGATTAAAATACAACACAAGAGAACAAAAGGGTCGCAAAGGGCTCTTACACTCCTAAACTGAGACATCTGATTGTAATAACAGCCTTTGAGATGTGCGAGCCTGCAGTCAGAGCCCCTGACCTTCAGTCAAAGTCTTCAAACTCCACAACCTTCAGTACTCATGTCTGCAACCTAGAAGAATTAAAAAAAAAAAAAGAATGGAAAACAATTCAAAAGAGCTGTGAGAAGAGTGCTTCTCTCCTTTTGTCTTCTCTACGCTCCCCGAGGGCGTCATAATTCACTGGAGCCAAAATGAGAAGCGAAACCAAGAGCGCCGAAAATGAGAGAGGAGCATGAGTCTAAATAACACACACACACCTGCCTGTCTGACCTCGTGGTAATTGCTAGCAGTCTTGCAATGATGTGACGTGAGTATTCTTCTATTTTCTTTCATCATAAAGCCATTCATCGAGCCAGGTGTTTACGAACAGACCAAATGACTGCCGCGCTGGTAAATGAGGTAAATAAAGCCTTGTGGGTTAGATGTAAATTGGATTTAGTGAACAGAGGAGGCAAAGAAACCAGGTCACATTTCTGGACACTGAATCAGTTGCTCAGTAAGAGACTGCAAAGACATGTTAGGACATTACTGCAGTGGGAACTACAGCATCTCTCTTTTTGTATGTTTCTTTCCATTTAAGATATCTAAATATACAACAACCCTCTTGTGTAACTGTTTCTGGATTACATGACAGCTGCAATAATCAATATTTCCATACTAAAGATGGACCAGATAACTAATTTTAATGTGAAAGGGGTCTCTTGTAGTGGCAAGTGAGTAATTATTATTAACTCTATGGAGCCTTTTAGCCACTTTTAGCTCACTGCTTTGGTTTTGCAGCACACATTGTATAGCTGCATGGTCTTTGTGCTCTCAACAACCTTGTTTACAGCAGCTGCAGGCAGCTGTTTTCATCAAACAAGCTCTGATAAGCCCACTGTACCCTGCATGCACAGCTCAAACAGCAGACAGACAAAGTTAGGGACTAGCCGGTGAACACAGTGAAGCATTTAGCAGCTAAACAGCCAAATATTTGTTTGGTGTTGTTGGTGGAGACCAAAGCACAGCTAGGAGGACAGTTAATATTCATCAGATGGGAGGAAATAAAGGCTAATTCTGCCCCGTGTGTGATGGACGGGTAAATAGTCTGCCTCCAACATGTTCACCATTACTTAGAAAGTTGTTTTGGAGTTCATCTGCCTCTGAGTGGTAAAAACAAATCATTTAATGCAGCTTTCAGTAAAAGTCCCTTTTCATCTTTGACAGCTTTTCATCTTAAAAGGACAATGTGGATGTTCTTCCTAGTTTTTATCCATTTTGACATGCTTATGTTCGGCTCAGTGATGAATCCTTTCTCAAACATAAAACACATATTCTCACGTGTTATCTCCTGACTGAAGCTCTACGTCTAGATCGTGTGATGACAGTATGCTGTGTCCACATTTTTGTTTTTTTAACATTAATGTAATTGTCATTTGGAGAAACACTGTACGGTCGGGACTTCAGCCATGGTTTTAAAAAGGGCTTGACTAAAGCTGCTAGCGTGGTGGGTGATGAATGGGGCCGCTGGCCAAGACTAGCAGAAGCAATCTGCTGCGAGCGGGCGCACACATTTACTCTGCCATCAAACATCCAGCTGCTGATTTACACATGGCTGGAAAGTGGTCCGCTTTCCTTCCTGTTGGAACTACCTGTGGTCCTTCAGCATTTTGCAAACAGAAACACGAAAACACCCCCACGCATTTATTCCATTGAGGTCAGGTGAAGAAGCCAGACAGGTGTGGAAAAACTGACAAGGTAATGTTACCTCCTGCAGCTGAGTGAATACACAAAGGAATGTGTGTGTGTCTGGAGCTCATTCATCACGTCTTTACCAAGTCTTACACCGGCATCGCATAGTTTGTGCGCTTTGAGCTCCTTCACGTTGCTATTGACATGAGACGGGAGGGGCGGCGGGTCAAGTCACAGAGAGCGAAGAGTGTTTGAAGGTGGTGGGTGGGAGCATCAAGTGCACAGGTCAGTAAAGAGGAAAGAGAAGAGGCTTCATGGACGAGCTTTAACTGCAGTACACGCCGCTCACACTATGCACTACAGCAGCCCGACAGAGGCTCCTTTCAGCTGCACTGTTATGGGGGAGCAGCGAAGTAAAGGGTCAGGGGAGGGAAAGTGCAGTGAAGTGCGAAAACCCAGGCAGGGACCAAGATCCTCAAAAGGAGCTTTAATGGACCTTGAGATCCAGGTGGGGGAGATGAAAGAGGAACAGGTGATGCAGCTTTGAGGTTGTTTTTTTAATACACAATAAGAAGGGATAATAAGGTGTGTGTACAGTTGTGTGTCCAATTACAGAGGCAGACTATCCAAGTAACGCAATAGGTGATGGTATGGTGCATGTAGTGTAAGCTGTGATTAGTCCAAACCCTGCTGGCCAAATATCCAGACGTAGTGTTTATGAAGTGTTTCTTGTTGGTGGTGGTGGTGGTGGTGGGGGGGGGTGAGGAAACACGGTTGGCTGCTTATCTCTATCATGCAGACGTTTGGCCTCTGGTCTTCCATCACTTTGCTTCCTTGTTAACAGGCTGCAGAGTAACCGGAGCGCCAATGCGACTCTCAGCAGTAGCCCACTAGCCCCTCTCCCCACGCCACCTGGGAAAGGCCACCTCGGCTTGTTTGATGTTTCGGAATGAGATGCGAGCGGTAGACGGGGATGCTGAGACAAATGTTTCCCCATTAATCAGCCAGATAGCGAGGATTGATTTTAGGAGACACACAGGTGAATCTCATTTCCCTCTTGGTTTAATCCAACATTTCAATTTACTCCAGCTTTCAACCACCAACTCAAAAAAGTAATAGATTTTAGTATAATAAATAATTCAGATGATTATGATTAAACTTCATCTCGTTCTCGTGCTGCTGAGGCACTGTGTTGGTTGGGGGTCGGCATGCTTCTCGACGCTCTGATGGTGACAACGGGGCCCTGAGAGTCGACTGTCTCTGTTTCTGCCAGGACATTAATCACTGTCACACTCCTCTCTTTCTCTGCCCGCCTCGGTCTGAAGCGGGCCCTCCTGTCCCCGCCGAGAGCCACTTCTATCGCCATAGTAACCAAAGCCAAGTGCGGACCAAGCTCAGCGGTAGAGGTGGCGTGGCGCAAACAATGCGTTACGGTTCAACATTTGAAGCTTGAGGATGAAAAGCTTATATGCATCATACTCTTTGTTCCACTGTGTTGACTTGAACATTTGTTTCAGTCCTCTTTGTCAGGTTTGTCACTTGTGACAGACAGAGCAACCTTTTTATAGTGCACTGCAACTGATCCTCCTGTCAAACATCAAATGAGGACCGGGGTCCTGTTCTAAAGCGTCCACACTCAGTAGTGTTTGCTGTTAAGCTCATTTCAAAGACATGCGGCCGTATAAGTTCTCGCCATGTTCAGCACCAGTTAACTAATGAGCTCTTGATTAAAGCCTCTCCTGCAGCACCATCCCCCTGCAAGCCTCAACTCCAGAAATGAGCCTACAGCTCACACGCAACATGAATCACAAATCAGTCACTTTGGTGGAGAAAAACTCCGGTCTGTCTGTTGGCTTAAGACCAAGAGATTCCTGGCAAGAGCCAAACAAAAAGGTCAAGAGATGGAGTTGAATAATTTCTCCTGAACGTCTGGCTGGTTAAGTTGCAGTACAGCTAGGTGCTAATTGCTACCCCGGTCAAATAAGAAACAGCTATCAAACACAGGCACTGAATAATAGCTCAGTCTGATTCTCTGTGAGAATGCTGAGATGTTTTGGCATGTGAAATGTGAAATAGGCCTATAGCTGCCACACAAAAGAGTATGTGGTCTCTGTTATTGCTTCCCTTTGTCACTCATCCCTCGATTCAAAACCATGCCATGTCTTGTACACATAAACTCTGATTTTCCAGAGAATACCGAGCAGCAGCGTTGAAAGCAGATTGTGGGAGACATCGTCCTTGGTGATTATTTTGGTTTGAGAGGAATAAAGAACATAGTGTGAGTGACACATGAAAGATGACATTATCAAGTCAGTGTGATAATGTGTTTCACCATGAGGGTATAGAATATGTTGAATGCAGTGAGGTAGCTGAGGAGATATGTAATTATAAAAGATGCAGGTCAGTCTTTGGTGGTATTAAGAATATTAACACGTGTAGCATAAAACATTTAGAGGTTATGGATTCTATGAAAGATAAATTTCTCACAGAGAATGAAACAAGGAAAAGATAAGAGGCTTGACAAAAGCATAAAGGAACCATCAGAAACTACAAAAACAGCAGCAGCAGAGTGTGTGTACTGCAGTGCATTTCATTTTCCAGCCGCTACACCTGTCACTGGACCCGTCACTGTGGTGTTCCTCAGTAGTTCAGACTATTTGTGATGCATCCTTGCTCTGCGGTTTACTGTAGGGTGACATCTACATGGGACAGCAGTCACGCTCTTGTGTCAGGAGCGAGATGAGATCAGGGAGAATAAATATTGGTTAGGAATTTGCTGTGAAATTTCCCAAAGATTTGTGTGTTTACAGATACAAGAAGACAAAGGCAATGGGCAGATCTTTGGGGGGTTTTTATACTGCAGAATAAAACTGCACAACATAAATAATTCAATTTCTGTCGCTGTAATTCTTTTACCCATCTTAATTTACTAAGATCCCAATTTTACATCCCAGTGATCATCACAATCACAATCACATAACCGCAAGTTCAACAGTTCAGCAAAGACGTTCATAATCTTTGTCTTGTCATCAAGACAAACAAATCAGAAGATTCATCATGACAAAAGCTTTCAGCTCGTATGGACCAGCCTTAATGTAATGTTTTTGTTTCAGGTATGACCGGGTGCAGAGGACATTCATCTGGGTCGGGCATAACAGGAGCTGAAACGAATCCTATCAGGAGTCCAGGAGAATATGGAAAAATCAGCGATTGGCTTGAGCCCGAGAGAGTTTCCTCGCTGGAGTCACGGTGTGCTCTCCGGTGAATTCATCCATCGCATTCCATTTCCAGCCAACACCTGATAAAGTGACGACATATCTCTCTCATCATATTTAGTCCTGCAAAATCATTAGGCTCATACCGCAAATCACAGCCTGACATGTGGTTGTCCAATTACATGTGCTACGGGTATGGAGGGTTGTGGGTAACAGTGAAAGTGGAGAGCAGCTGCCTGCGATCGCTAACTGCTGATTTCCTGGCCATTACTGCAAAAGATGGAAACCGAGGCCGACGCACATATGCACACATGGACACAAACACATGGATATGCAAACAAACAAACAAACAGGCACATTAACAAACACCAGACTGCTGACCAGCAGAGACGCATGTGCCGTGCTCTCTGATGAGCCAGTGCCGCGACCTATCGATACCGGAAACGGTGCGAATAAAACTTCACATCAGGAGCTAATATTGTTGAGATGACAAACTGAATAACGACAGCCTCTTTCAATAAACAATAAATAACAATAATCCTGAGCACAACAGAAAAATTGGTAAAATATATTATAAAATCCCTTTCTTTCTTGTCAGTGTGTAAATACATAGCGTGATAAACACCACAGTCGCTGCCAAAGTGCCCTAATCTAAGTCTTGTTTGGAGGGCTTACTGCAAACCTATTACTTCACTGAGCACAGTCTCAAGGAAAGAGTTTAGCTCAGACCCTGCGACTCCATTTGGAAGAGATATAACCATTTTAGAGGGCACGGCGGGGTAAAAATGAGCCTTATTCCAATAGGAGGCTTTCATAAAGAAGTGCACAATGATGCTTTTCAAAGTAAAATACCTGAAACCCAGACATACTTTAGAGGAATGCAGAGAATTCACAATCCTTGCAAAGGGTTAGATGAGGATCCTTAACAACACATTTGCAGCTCTTGGGGAATGTCATCACAGGAATTTCACGCTGTCCATTATAGAGATATATACCAAACATTTAACAAGTATGACGGGGTGCAGCATTTTTACAACACACCATGACCCCTATGAGCGTTTTCTGATCTGCCGCTTCTACGGTTCAAGTCCGGTTAAGCCGAGACAACACAAGATAAGACCGCATTCATGGATAAAAGATGTAACCAGAACACAGGCCTCCTACCTGAGACTTTTTGTGGTGATGTAACAACATCTCGTGGCTTCATTTGTCAAGGAAATGACAAATTAAAATCTGACAGCAGCACGCTCAACTATGACGCACAACACAAAACTATTTCACAGCATTACAAAATTCAAGAGAATCTCAACTCTCGTAACAGGATAGTTACGCTAACTAGTTGAATTTGAGCGAAAACCATAATATATTTTGTGATGGGAGACCTCGGCAGAGTGTTTCTCAGATCTCTAGGAGGGCTTTGAACATTCATGAGACCTCTAACATAGGAGACCTCTCCAGTGTCTTGTAAAGCTAAAACAGACAACCTGAGAGCCCATCCAGCTCACAGAGCCAGTGGTTCAGAGTGGTACTAAAGCAGCGGAGCAGGGACAATGTTCCCACCGTCCCCACAATGGGCTCAACACCCATCTTCCAACCCAGTCCTCCGGGTCACATCAACCCTTGAATAAGCTCCCTTCCTAAAGCTTCTGGGGGTTTCAGCCATGCGTCCAGAGCATCAATGGGAATAGTGTTCCTCCCCCCACAATGGCCAAATCAACTGTGGGAGCACTTTCTCCTCCTCTCGCGCCCCTTTTATTCTCACCCTGCTCAGACCTTGCCGGGGCTGAACAGAGGAGGGACGGGAGAGAAAAGGCACATGCCTTCACGTCCGCTTCGCACACATACAAAGAGAAAAATCAAATTGCTCAGACATGCACGCATGCGCACATGCACGTATGAGCGCATGCTTGCACAAAACACACACTCACACACACCTCATCTATCCCAGGAGGGATAACAATGACAATGTGTGAAAGGAAGGAAAACACTGAATAGTTTGACGCTGTAAGGAAAACAGCTCCTTCAAATGACCAACAGACGAGAAACGCAGTCGAGCTGCATGCTCTCATGGGGATTTTCAAGCACTCAGTGCTCAAGTTTGAGGGTTGCGTTCAGTTTCACTAAGCCTGTGCTGCAACATATCATTATTGTCATTATTGATTCAACTGTCAATTGCTTGTTTTTTTATTCACTGGTTAACCATTCGGTCTATGAAATCTCAGAAAATAGAAAATAATAATAGAAAATAAACTGTCCATCACAAGTTCCTAAGGTGATTTTCTTTCAAATTGCTTCTTCTGTCTGACAGTTCAAAGCCAAAGATATTCAATTTACAATTATATAAAACAGAGAAAAGCAGCAAATCCTCACAGTTAAGAAGCTGGAAACAACAAATGTTTGACTTTGCTGCATGATAATTTTCCTAAATGATGAACTGATCTGATAAACTGAACTAACTGCTTAATCAAATAATCTTTTAGGAACTACATTAAACTCTGTGATAAATATTGGGTGGAACGTTTCTTCTCTCCGGCTTATTTTCTGTGTGACAGACTGCTTGCCCTTTTCATCTCTATTCACCCCATTTGTAAATGTACAGTAATAACAAGACAGGAAAAGGGAGGGCAAACAGTGACGATAACGCTCCAGCGACAAATTGAGACTGTTGGGTCGCATCAAGCATTAATTAGCAGGGCTGCAGACGGAGTGCAGAGACGCCGCGGCCGCATCACATTTCACAGACAGAGAGCTTGTGTGTTGAGGCAGAGAGAGGCCAGGTTACAAACAGACAGACACTGCGAGCGAAGGCCACACCAAGTGCACTCTGCATTCAGAAACAATGAGATCCTGGGAGGCTGAGGGGACCCAGACAGACATCGTGGAATTATTCATTTCCACCCACCGGCTCAGACTGCACCACGCAGACTACTGGCCTCCCTCTGCTGACGGCTCAAACCATCTGATTATCACAAGTACACATCCTCCCTCAAAGCCTTCTCCGTCATGAACAAAAGAGTGAAGTAAAGTCAAAGGCTGATTCTGATTAGGGTGCTGATGGAGTGAAGCGAGGCGTATCTGTCAAGCAGACAAAAATATTGGCTGCAGAGTGCTCACATCAACCTGAAATAAAAATCCAGCCAGCATTTGCATGTTTCCACACATGTTGTCAAATGGCTATGGGGACTTTTCATCTCAAATAAAATGAGGAGTATTCAGGCCAGAAGCCTGAAGGAGCTCGGTGTATGAATGGAACATTAATGTCAGCACAATCACACTCAGGTGAAAAAGCAGCACAGGTTTGTATTCTGGGTACACGGACCACAGAGAACATTTAGGCAGGGCTGCCAACACAAGTCACCGTGCCTGAAGCTGCCATTTCAAATCTGGTGTTACATTTCCATACCAGAGAACAGACACTCCACAGTGTTCTGATTATATTTAAGCCACTTTAAGGAAGCATCTCTCTGCGTGTCTCTTCACTCTCCTTGAAAACGTCTTAACAAAAACCGCGGTATGTTTTCTGCTCTCTCTGCATGTGGACGCCTTTGTTTTTCCTCAGTGTGCCCTGACCTAATTACCATGTGAATCCTGCTCAAGAAGGCCACTTTAAAAGTCTACAATCTCTTCGCCTCACTTTCACATACCAGGCTCAGGGAGTGTAAAAAGGGAGCAAAATCAAGATCAACGGTCGGCAGAGCACGTCTCAGTTAGCCACTCACTGCCTCGCAGCAGTTCTTAGAGAATCCTTCCTGGGTTTTAAAGCGTGGAAATGCATCTTTGTCGTGGCCCCTCTCGAGCTCGGATTCAGAAAAGAGCATGAGGCGTTACAGTGCATAAATAAACCGAGGTCTGGTTATGAGCGGAGACAGATGTCCTGGAGTGCCGGCTTGACGTGCACGAAAAGCCAAACAGCTGAATGACAGACTAACAGCAGAAATATCACGCCATAGAAGTTGTCACTTTCCACTTTACGCCTTGGATTTGGTCGGTGAAAAGCTGCACTTTGAAATGACAAAACAGTCTGTTAACTCTGGGGGGACAGATTATTTTAGAAATGTATTTTTTAGTTTTACAGACCTGAAGATACCTGAAGGGTAACTGTGTGAGCGGAGACCAGCTCGGACCAGACTGAATCACATTTGGTGCCTTTTTCCTTCTGTTATCTCTTTAGACAGACACACACATCAACACTCGCACGGTCGTGGAGGTCAGACCATATTTTCATTTCTCAGAGAGGTAATATCAGATGGAGGAGAGGGTAGATCAAGTTCTCCAGACATTAAACTTTCATAACCGTTTGTCCCCTCTCAAATAATGCTCGACAACAGGAATAATCCACACGGCACAGTTTAAATATGCATCATTAAAAATTTGATGAAGAGGCTGCTGGCCTGTCTACTCCACACCGAGCATATTTGTTAATGAAAATTAATTATTGATGATGCCACAAAGATACAGACCTCTACAAATAATCACACATCGTAACTGCAAGAACACCGAGGACAGACAAAGAAATAGAAAGAAGGGGAAAGTGAACATAGAGGTGGTCTAAGAGGAGTTTTTGAAGGGAGGGGGGAGGGGGGGCGTCCATCCAGTTTGTGTTTTTGTTTCGGATCTCTTTTGCTGGTCTGGTTCCCCCCACCAGGACCTGTCAAGAGCCCTCATAAGTTCATCAAAGATGAAAACCTGTTTTCCATTTGAAAGGACGGACCCAGGATACTAAAACAGCTCTTGATAGAAGAAAAGCGTTAATCATCCATAAGACAAGCATGCTGGCCTGACAAAACCTGTAAGAATATATGCATATCAATCATAAGATGGAGCAAATATGGGACTTTCACGCGTGTTGATGAATAGGCAAAATAAAAACAAGAGTTGTGCCAACCGCTGTTTTGAATTCCGGACTGGAGGCGTTAGGTTGTTTAGATACGACACCAGACTGAATAAAACAGGATTCTGTGCTGTGACTGTGTGAAATCATTAATCTACTGGGAGGATAATGAATAATATAAAACTAAAGAATAGAAACATTTACCACGCTGCATGGCTAATTCCATTATGAAATCATTTCTGGACAATGTAAATATTAGTCTGTGTGTATTTTGACGTGAGACAAAGAGGTTTATAAAGAGCTGCAACACAAACTTATTGTCACCTGACACTCTTACAAAACTCAAACCGGCCATGCTCGGTTGCATCCAAGAGCCATTTAAGTGTTAATGAATAATACAGTGTCCTTCATTGATGTTGCTGAAGACACTGAACCATTGTGGCTCGATAAAATTACACATGAGAAAAGAGTGCAGCTCTGAAAAAAAAAAAAAAAAAAGCTTCTAAAGCCCCGATGCTGGTGGTGGAAGAATAGCTTTCAATCGAATGAGGTGTTTGATGAATCTAGCTAAGTGACTGTGATGGGTTAAGCCTTGAAAAATGCCTGCTATGGGCTAAATGCCTGTGAAAGCTGTTCCTGGTAAACCACTGGCAGATAAACGCCTGACATTTAATCACCTGCAGCAAAGGGAAGAAAAAAAAAAACAACCACACATAAGCAGCAGTCCATTAATGTATAATGTCCCTGTGTGTTCTCGTTTGTCCGGGCTTGGATGAGTGCTGCACCTTTGCTCCGGCGCACAGAAGAGCTCGTCTGCAGAACCTGTCCCCGTGTTCACTTGTGGCACATGATGCAGCAAACTTCACCTGGCAAGGTGTTCCCACAGCTGCGCAGCGCCGCTCAACACTGCCCTCTGTCGGCCTGCTGCAGCACAGCCCGCCTCCCGCTCCGACAATGCTCCTCACAATAATCAACATGCAAGAGGGAAGCGTCCTGTTTTATAATGTTGGATTTCTTTGTTCGACACCCCCACTCCGGGAGGCTTTCTGCTGGACTTCATCCCTCCTTAGAATTTACAACAGCACAGATCTGGAGTGTCTGTATGTATCGGGGTGAAATGGAGAAGCAATTCATCCAAGTGACAAGCTCATGAATAATGACTTTCTGAGCTGATTCTGAGTGTTTTTCATGCTGAATTAGTCTCACGGACGTTTGTTGGGATTTGGAGAGAATAAAAGGATGAAAAATACTCGGGATCTGAGCGGAGGCTCCACAGTGCGCGCGTAAAAGGCAATTTGTTAAATGGAATTGATAAGCAATGAGGTCATTATGGGCTGTCTTTGAGTCTTAGGGCTAAATGCACGAGCAAAGTTGGGAAAAAGGACAAGAAGATGGTTCATTTGACACCAAAAACTACCACGTTTGAATGTAGACAATTTGAGAAAACGATGTAATTGAGACGCACCACACCTGGAAAATCCACTTTCCCTAAAAACAATTACCATGAACTTCCCCCCTGATGGTTATTTTAGATAAAGTTCACGATCCCTCCTGGTTCGGGGCAGCAGGGCAGCGTGCAGCACAAAGTAAGTTTGGAGACAGTGCTAATGTGGCAGGCACAGGCTGCTCCTGCAGCCCACAAACGCTCCTCTGATCCTGGGATGAAACGTGAGTGGAAAGTAAAACTGGCGTGGCATAAAGGAGCTGCTAACTGCTCTGAATAACACACGTTATCTACGGACAAATCACGTCGCCAGACACAGCCAAAGTGGGAAAAAGCGCAGAAAAGTATTTGACATTTAGAATAAAACGCCACATTGCTCAAACCCCGCTGTGATAGAAAACGGTCCAGAGGAAAAACGGACCCCACAGCATGGCTGAATCCAGCCTGCGAGAAGCCAATCCATTAGTGATGGAGGAGGATTTTTTTTTATTGTTATTATCATATCTAAGCAGGTTACTCTAGCTGGAGCAGGTCATTGTGCTGATTTTGTCTCCATTATTAAAATCCAGCACCTCAATCAAAGTCGAGCAGCATCCGTTTCGCCTGTAAAAGCGGATCTGAAGCGGGGCGCAGGCTGGAAAATTGGTGCTCAACACACCTAAAAAAGTGCTTTTGTGTCAGTCATGTCAGCTATTCTGCCAAAGACAGGAAAGAAAAAGTGATTTTCCTTTTACCTTCGCAGGTGTTTGTATTCCCCAAGTTGGTGACGAAGCCAGGCAGAGCCGAGGAGACACCCAGACTGTGAGCAGTAGACACAGAATAGAGACGGGCTCTACTGTGGATCCTCAGCCGCTGTGTGCGTCTCTCTGCGCGCGACCGAGCGGCCAACAATTGCGCTCTCTCTCTCTCCCTCTCTCTCTCTCTCTCCCCCTCTCTCTCTCCTTGAGCGTCGGACGATACCACCGGGCTGAGGGGGGGAACGGGGAAGGGGGAGATGGTGGGGTGGGGTGGAGGTGGAGGCGGGCTGTGGTCGATTTGCAAGCGCAGTAGGGAGGAAGTACGCACGGACACCCCCCGGAGAGCTGGAGGAGTGTCGCAACAGCTCATCCGTCCACTGCAAAAAAAAAAAAAAGAAAGAAAGCAGACAGTGGGTGAGAGTGGGCCGCGGCGTGGACCTGGGGGAGACAAAGCCTGTGGGAAAGGTTTGCCCTGCGTGCGGTTGTCTGGGACTCCACAGTACCTGCTGTGTGTCTGTAACCTGGCAATGCCCCCCAACTCCACTAGGCATCTCTGCGCTCCGGAGGCTGCTTGGCTTTGTTGTCCAAAGTCACAGTGAACATACGAGTGATGGTTCTGTTCTATTCTATTCTATTCTGTTCTATTCTATTCTATTTTAGCGTTTACTCCATTCAGAAAAGTGATTTGTGCCACTTTATTTATTCAGCAGCTTCCTCATATTGTGGAATTACACCTGTTGGGCAAACTGGACTAAAAATAAGGTTCATTTATTATCTGTTCTATTCTAATGGTGTAGGATTTAAACCGATGGGTAAATGATTACTTCTAGTTCAACAAAAAAAATAAAAAAAACATTAATTAATGCTGCACAAATAATCCCCTATTATTCTATTCTATTCTATTCTATTAGCCAGGCTGATAAACTCAGTATAACTCCATTTAGAAAATGAATGTCTGCTGTGTTATCTTTTCATAGGCAACCTCATATTGTGAAATTAAACCTGATGGGCAAACTATCTATTCTATTCTATTCTATTCTATTGATTATCCAGATGTAGGATTTAAATCGGCATTACTTATTGTTCTGCACAGCAAGGAAAGAAGAATCTGTATAGACCAAACTCCATTCAAAAAAACATGAATTTATGAAGCTGTACATTGTTTTAATGGCGATCAGAAAAATCTATTCTATATTCTAATTATTCCACCCTTTCAGATATGGAGCTTTCGAGGGTGGATTTATTTACACATGTAGGCTGCATGGGGCACAGTGTCTTATAAAACCATCTTTATTTATTTATTTATTTTGTTTTACTTTGAATTTCTTGCACATTTCTATGCATCTACTTTCTTACTGGCACATTTCCAAAGGCGCTGCATAAATCAGATGCTGCGGAGCTACAATCAAGCAAATCCTCCTCAGAAACGGAAGTCGCATTGATAAAGAGCTCATTAAGAACCATTCAATCAGAAGCCAATTTACTAATTACCCTCTTCTCTGGTTAATTGTCTCACAATATGGCTGCACTATGTTGGTAAAAACAAAATCGTGTAGACTGGAGCACTTACACTAATTGCCATCCAAGTAGCGCGGAAGGAGGTTGGAGTTTGGAGGCGGGAGGTGCGACGCCTCCAAAAACAACTCACGCACAACTACATTTCCCAAGAAGCCTTGCGCCGTGTCCAAGAATCCGTGGAAAACCGATTGCGCCTGCGTACCCAGACGTGGCAACGGCATCATGGCCTCTTGGAAGCGCTTCGGGAGTCGGATGAGAGAGGCGAAAATGTTCATGCTGGTGCTGCTGGTGAGTCCAACCGTCTCCTTCTGCGTGGCGTGAAAACCGCTGCGGGTTTTTCACGCCACGTCTCGTTTGCGCTGCGGAGGCTCGTTCGTGCGCGCGGAGGAAGTGGGGGGGAGAAAAACAATCCAGCCCGAGCTTCTCTCCACCGCTTCCCCTTAGCTCAAGTGTCCGTGCAGGGGAGGTAAAGTTGACAGCCCTTGACTGAACTTGGCGCTCGGATGTGATGTGTAGCTGCAGCTTTTTGCGGGTGTGTGTGTGTGTGTGTGTGTGTGTGTGTGTGTGGCGCAGGTAGAATCGGTGCACATGTTTGCAGCTGACTGCCAACCAGGAGCGGCTTCTCTGGCGGCCAGCGAGTCGCCGGGGTCCCCTCCCCTGTGCCCGAGCCATAACTGAGGTCCAGGATGAAACGAGGAGCTAACGGAGCCTTCCTCTGTAGCCCTCATCATCATCATCATCATCATCACACCTTCACCTTGAGAAGCCTTCTGCTGCTTCAGGCTCCGGGTTGGCACCTTCACACCAACACAAGCGGCACTTTGAGAAAGTCATCCAGAAGAGTCCGCACAGGAAAAGTGCAGCCTGCAAACTTGCACCAAAGTTACTGCACTTGCGTGAGTCAGAGGTGCAGCAGCCCTCCGAAGTCATGTGGCCGCAGAAACTAATCCCAACTCACCGGTTTACAACAAGGCTGCAGCAAACTGTTGGTGTTTCTCTAACTTGATGTTTATTCTATGAATTGTGCTTCAGTGGAGGCAAAGGTGACTCTTCAAATATGTTTATATAGCTAATAAGAGATAAGAGGGACTTTATTTATCCAACAGTGGGGACATATAACAGAAAAGGTGCCGAAACAAGAGATATAACAAATATAGAAATATGGGAAAATATCAAACGCTATTACACAAAATCTTCTATTCACATAGCAGACGTCTCGTATTCACGCTCGATGGATGACATAAAAGACTGCATAAGTCTCTTGTAAATATTCCAAACACAAGGTCCTCTTATGTAGCTATTCCTGGAGCTCTCGACCGTGTCCTCCAGACTTCATCCGAGCTCGTGTTCAAGTGCGTTTTGTGCACCGCAGCGCACTTTTTTCACGCAAGAGCAGGTTCAAGCTGAAAAAACTAATGCAGCCATTTTGGAGGCTGCAGTTTGTGGTGCTGTTGAGTTTGTGTTCTGCTACACTGGCAGGTCTTCCTATTATTTTGTCCACTCTATTTATAGCAGCGAGCGAAGGCTAAATAACAGAAACACTTGTCTGTGTAAGGCAGTGCTGTTACACCACAAACTACATCCTCCTAGTATGTAATATAATCCTAAATTAGACCCTTCAGGGAGGATTTACTGCAGGATTGTTCTGTTAGTTTTAGTTACGCATATCTAGTAAATTGGTAACAGATTATAAATATGCTGCTGCTGTTCTAAGCATCCAAAGTTCCCATTCATTTAAGCATGTTATGAAATCCTTTAACTGCCTCCTGAAATGGTCTTGACGTAATCTATCACAGCGTTAAAGTGCTGCTGTGTGGAAACACAGTGCAGGTTTTCATAATGCTCTTGTGGCTTCCTCTTTCAGTTCAACGCTGAGCTTAAATAATCAGAATCAGATTTAAGTTTTAATAGTTAAGTTGCCTCGGCGTATTGGTGCATAATCAAGTCTCAAGGAGTATGAGACAAAACATAATGATGTCTACTATATCTATTTAAAAAGATAGAAACTATCTGAATTAAGAAATAAAACCACCGAGGCAGCCATCTTGGATCCATACATGGAAGACAATGGCAATTAATCTGTCACTTATTATTTTCATTAATGAATCAGTTGTTTTGTTTGTGTAAAATGTCAGAAAATGGTGAAAAATGTCATTATCAGATGTCATTTTTGTCCACAACTCAGTTTATATTCAGTTTACTGTCACAGAGGAGTCAAGCCACTAGAAGATATTCACATTTAAGACGCTGGAATCAGAGGATTTCTCACTCTTCGGTGATTAATCGCTTATCAAAGTAATAAAGAGAAATTGTAGCAGCTCTAGGAAAAATGGAAATGATCAGCAGATATATAAAAAGATTTGTAGTAAAATGAATGAATAGTTTCCCTTTGTGAGAGCCAGCTGTGTAATATGTGTCACATTCATGCCCCCGTGGATTTTCCTGCTCTGCTTCCTGTTGAGCAGCAGCCTCTACAAACACGGGTGGAGCTCGGGCGTGAACTCTGTGTGCATTTGGACGGTGACACTATCTGATAGTTTGGCACCGTGTCAGAACTCACCGGATCTGAAAATGAGAATATTTGTTCCTGCTTCACAGCTGACGTGTCTGACCCGTCTGGATGTTTGTGTGTCACTGTCCCAAACCATGAGGCCTTCGCTGTGCGCGCATACCCACGGCAAACTCACAGTTACAGCATCTGTCACATCGTCGGATAAGTTAAGAGCTCGTGAACGTGAACTGACGTCTGTAGCACGAGAATCCGAATCCTCACGTGGACACTGTGACGAGTTGTGAAGCAACTGAGTGGATACGTGTGATTTACGTGGGAATCTTGATCATCATTTAATCATTTTCAAAGCAGAAAAGCAGAAAATGACACTAATTACTCGATTTCTGCATCTCGGTGTGAAGATTTGCTGTTTGGTTTCATTGTAGAATGAATGTGTTTTAGGTTTTGAGACTTCTGGTCTGAGAGAAGTTGAATTTTGAATTAGTCACCTTGGACCCTCATGTTATAGAGCAAGTGATTAACAGAAAGACTGTGAGGTCAAGTAATTGATTAAGGCCGTGCTAATTATGACACATGAGTGCTGCTATAATGGCAGGATGACCTGGTCTGTGTCACCTGTGCTGTCTGTGGACGGGGGGGGGGCATGTTCACCATGTTTGCACTGGTGCAGTAGGTGTGGAGGGACTAAAGCACTGCAGCACTTAGAGGGCAGCTGTCTGGGTGGTGGAGGCCTGCCTGTCAAAACAATTTAATCTAACACACACACACACACACTGTCTTCCCATGGCCGGTAAAGACAAAATGTTGTCTCCCCGTCAGTGGTTTTACAGGCCAGAATAATCGATATGTGACCCTACCTGTTCTCGGTGACATTTTGTTTACACACTCAGAGAGTTTGCAGGGTTAGCAGCCCTGGAGGGGGGGGGGGGAGCGCCAGCGCCACTTATTGATTTGTCCCCCAAAACAGCTTTTACTGGCATTTGGTGTTCAGCATGTGTTTGAGCCGCTGTCATAATCACATTTAAACAAAGGTCCACCTGTGTCTGCTACCTGTGCAGCTA
Organism: Pempheris klunzingeri; assembly: GCF_042242105.1. Taxonomy (NCBI): domain Eukaryota; kingdom Metazoa; phylum Chordata; class Actinopteri; order Acropomatiformes; family Pempheridae; genus Pempheris; species Pempheris klunzingeri. Next base: position 24,383,826 of record NC_092021.1, read on the forward strand.
CAGGAACAACCCACTATTCCTCAAACAGACAGGTTGGTGTTTGGGAAATGTAACATTTATTATTGGCAAACTGATGAATGCCTCTTGTTTTAAGAGCTGCTGTTTATTTTGATAGTTTCTTTTTAATAATCGAGCTACTGATTTATTACTGATAATCTGTAAATTGTGCAGAGCAGAAGCTGTGATGTCAACACTACAAAGATTCATAGTTTGAATTAATATGAAACAGAAAAAGCAACAGATCCTCATATTTGAGAAGCTGGAGCCTGTAAATGTTTAATTTTAGGTTTAACAAAGGACTGATCACTTATCAGAATTATTGACAATAACTTTCTGGCAATAATCTGATCAATCTATCAATATATGTAATCTTTCAGCTTTGCCATTGGTAAAAATAGCTTTACCAAATGTGGATATAATTAATTACAGCACACCTCAAATGATATGAAATAGAAAAAGACAATTTGTTGGTCTAATCAAGCTACATGCTATAAGTTTACATATTTATAATTCTACTTAAATAAATCTACAGCAGATCCACTTGGAGCTTCCGTCTACAACTACAGTGGCAGAAAGCTTTACAAACTTTACATTAACAAGTGCAAACTATTAAATAAGGCTCTTACCTGTAAGCTGCTGAGTCCACAGGAATGCAGTAATTAAGCTAAACTAGGCCAATCTCAACTCTCAGGATTACCATCAAACTGCACGCAGCCATTAATCCAAATGAATAAAACAACATATCCAGTAGCGTTGGACTTCCAGATAAGGCCTTCATGAGCTTGTAAACAGGGTAAAGCGTTAGATTCCCTTTAAATTGACTTACTGTATGTGATTGGCATTCCTGATGATGATTATATCCTCAGAAGCTGAGCGTGTGCACACTTTTAAATCACTTTTTAAGTCCAACAGAAGAAACTTTTCAAATGTTAGATGTTTAATCACATGCAGTTGTATCAAAGTCCAAAATTAGGATTTTTAAATCCAGTAAATGCCTGATTAAAGAAAGTAAACAGGACTGTGAATCAGACTAGATATTTAATTGCACCTTGCAGGGCTTGCACACATTTTGGTCGGTGCTAGAAATGTATTGAGGTTCGATAATCAGGCTTATCCCACGACTGCGGCTCGGTGGCACGTTAGTAGGCAGAGCGTCTCCCCTGACTAACATCGCTGATGGCTGAAATGCGATAGTTGCTAAAGCTGCTAATTGATTGCCCCTCTGCTCATTTGAGAGCTAAGAAGCCTCTAAATCAGCGCACTGTGTGTGTTATCGGCTGCTGCGTGGCTTCCTTTACAATGAGCCGGTCCACACACTCCAACACACACCTGACTGGCTCATTAGTCAGACGAAACTCAAGGCAAGTGCTTGACAAACACTGGTGTAATTTGTGCTGATTCAGTGCTGCCCCTAGAACTGGATGCCATTTATTAAGCAGATTTGTCACAGCAGATGGAGGGTGTGGGCCCGCCGGCAGGGGCCAGGCACCTGCTGCTTAGTAAGCGCCACATTTCTTACAGCAACGTGACGGGACATACCTTTATGGCAGATATGGAAGGTCAATGTATAAAGCACCAGCAGACTTCCTCAGAGTGCCGAGCTCCAGTTTGTCCTGCACAGTTGTAATCACAAAATGCCCGTTTCGAAGAGTTATCACACTCTTGGTTGTGGCATAAGCGATGCTGAAAGAATTTCAGGCGGATTGTAATTCCTCTATGAGAACGGGAGACGCTGCATTCGCTTCGTGCCAGGTGACATTTAAACTGTTGTTTTACTGTGAGCTGGCAGCGTTTGTGGCATTTGACTCCAGCCTGAGCGCGGCTGCAACGCTGAGGCCTCTCCACTACACTGGCAGGCTGATTTACTCTGATAATATTGGCTGATCAATGATGTATCAGTATCACTGTATACACCTCATTCACCATAACCCTGCAGGGAATCCTCCTGTTATGAAGGTTATCATGTCGTTTCTTTGCTGTTTTAAGGAGGTTTTAGAGCCGTAGATTGTGGTGTTCCTGATTTAAACTGTGTTGTCAGAGCTTGGTATCATATTATTACATGTGCTGAAGTACTAGAAACTTTTTTGTGTTTGTTTTTTTTCTATTGTAATGATTTTGCTATTCCTTTCCTTGTTAAGAATAAGGATATTTTCACATTGTTCACATTTATTCATTGAATTGTGGCTGAATCAAGTTGTGGTCACCGAGATTAAATCGATAAAAGAAAAATAAGCATTACTCTCGAATGGAATTGCCTGCTTGAGTAATAGAATCGCAGCTTAAGCCAGTGAATTCACAGCTCCTGATATACTCGGGTGAGAAAATGCTGGTTTCCTGCGCCTTGTTTCGTGTTGCTCTCTCTCATTTAGCATCCGTGATGGAGCCCCACACTGGTGCAACTGTGTGAAGAATGTGTACCAAACCGTGCCGCTCTCCTTGTGTCTCATCTCCATTGATCTGCTTTGTACCAGTGAAGCTGCCCCCCCCCCCAGTAGTGTGCACTGGAGAGGTAGTGATAATGGGGAGAGACGGTGTTGGTAAGGTATTCACCATTATAATGTCCTCTCATAGTGATGGCAGAGCAGAGGGAGCCTCCGGGGCTGCTGTTTTACACGGCTCAATAATCGGTAGTCATTGTTGGGGATGGAGGGAGAGATCAGCGAAGCAAAGATGTTGTCCTCAAGTCAATAACTAACCGTAAAGAATCTACTCCATGGCGTACATTATATCTAACCTCATTCATAGAGCTGTTCTGTGCATCTTCATACAGCGAGTTTAATAACCTGTTGACACATTTCAGCTGTTCTGACATTGATTATTTTCGACACTCTGCAGCAGCTCATGTCATGGTAACCTCTATTTCCTCCCCTTCCTCTGCATAAGGCTGCAGTGACGTCTGTCCATCCCATTCAACCTTCATGGCAACCACCAGCCCTAAAAAGTTTTTTGACGCCGAAGGCCAAATGACTTTCGCCCTTAAAATCACAAAATTCTTATTCTGCATACCACCCACATAGTAATGACACACAGCTGGTTGAAAAGTGTCCCTCAAAGGTGCTTTGGCTCTAATTCTGCCGTTTGCTTATCTGAGGGCACAGCAAACTCTTTGTCCTTGATTCCATAGAAGCAAATCCAGGAATATGCTCTTCTTTTCTTAAACTGGATCCATCGTGCACCCTCCTCCTCCTCCGTTTTTTGATCCATTGTGCAGGTTTCACGAGTTACAAGAGCTTTAAGTGGAACACAATATACAATGAGGCTCCAGAGCTTCCACCTAAAAATACCATTGAATGTAAGGTTTTGAACACATTCATCAGTGACAAAAATGTACATTAAAGCGGCGGTTATTTTTGCTTTTAGTTTATTCAAACTTCCTTTTAAACTTGGGGCAAAGAATCCAAAACGTTTTGAGCAGATTTTATTGTAGAAAAGAAGGTTATGTATACGTCCTGGGCTTAAAAGAAGAAGAGAAGCTGTGCAGAAACTCCATGGGATGAAACTGTGTGTGAGCTGAAGATTGAGAGACGACCAGACAAGTGTTTTGATTAAGACTTCTGTGATCAGATAAAAAAGTGAGTCGCGCTCTGTAGTTTATCATCACTTGCTCGCATTTATCATTTGCAGTTCAAGTTGAGAAATTGCCATTGTACAAGGCGGGCAGCCCCAGAAGCACCAGCGCATGAAAACACATCAGTTTCTCATCACAACAGTTTTTTTTTTTTCATCTTTTAATTTGTGTTGCTTCCACTCTTCGTATCATCTGAATGCACTCAACGCTACAACGCCGCTCTGCTGGATTCCTGTTTGCTATTTTAGCTGCCTGTGCGTGAGCTTCATTGTAATAAAACTGCATCTGAATGCGCCTGTCACTTGTGATGCCGTGTGGGGAAACTGTCAGCGCAGTCTAGTTATTTCTATTATTGTTCGTCTGTCACTGAAAGATGACGCGCGCTTTAGTTGGTGGAAGAATCGCATTGTATCGCAGCTATCAATGGTTGTTGGCTTGACGACAGCACGAGTGTCATTCTCTGCTGCCTCCAATATAGATGCCGGTATCAGCTGATACGTTTCATGCTACAAGAAGTACTTAAAAATCTGTCTGTTTGCTCGTTAATACGCCTAAGTTGTCACATCAAGTCATATTTATTTATATGGCCCAATATTGCAAATTTGCCTGCAGGGGCTTTACAATCTGTACACTATATTATACAACACCCTCCAAAAACTCTTTCAACTGGGAAGAAATTGAAGATCAGTTCTTCAATTCTTTATAATTATATATGAAGAGTTTTTTCCTGGAGGACGTTGATTGACCTCGGATGTTGCGACACAGACCTGAGCCACATGACCTTCTCTCCTCCACGGAAACCTGGTAAAGGGCAGACCACACAGACTTAGACGAGCAAAGCTCAAGTACACCATTCACAGAGAGCACACACAGAGGGACAGAGAGACAAGGACACCACGTAGAGAGAGACGAGAGGAGAGAGTATCTCCTGATGCTAATAAATCCAGATCCAGACTGTGTTATAAGCAGGAAGGTTGCTCCACGGTAAGGCTGCACGGTGGGAAGAGCTCCTGCAGCCTGCTGATGATGTTTTAACTCCGTGGACAGATAGGATCACTGTATTCCAGGAGCAGAGAGCACGGGTGGAATATAAGCTTTGAGGAGATTAGACGGTTATGAAGGGCCGTTTCTGTGCCATCACAAGCATCTTAAAGTCTGATCTGACATGAGTTGAGTGCCAATGAAGAAAAGGTGGTGTAATATAAGTGGTTATCTGTGGTTGTTTTTCAGATTCGTGCATTACTAGTGGTCAGCTCACAGTCTGCTCAGTACCCACAGCTCATCAATACTGTAAACAGGCTGTGACAATTGGAGACTCCTTATTTATCTCTCTACGGCAATGGTTTCTGCTAAAACAGCAGTTTACAAAAATAAATCAGCTCTTTTGTAAGCAGTAGCCATGGTAGAAATAACCGATTCAATTAGTGCAGCGGCAGAAAAGTTCATGAAGTGATTGCTCTTTAGTTTAAAATGGGGATGAACTCACAATGTTTTGTTTCTGAGGTCTTTGCATCGGTTAAATCTGATTTATTATCACCACCGGCCTTAAACTGTCAAGATCATGTGTTTAAAGACTGACACTCCTAGAAACATTTGGTCTAATAATCCCAAACCAAAGATGTTATAATCCACTAAGTTAAACACGATACAACATGAATAAAGGTCTGTTTCTGGAATAGCAGCCGACATGTTGACTGTTTCTCTGCCTTATTTCTAAGCAGCAGATTAAAGATTAAGGTCTCAGCTATAGATAAATATGTTTTAATGGACTCAGATGTTTTCAAAAATCAGGTGATTCATGATTAAAGTCGTGTTGTGCATTTGTTTTCCAAAACAAATGTGTACTTTTTTACTCACTTTTTAATTTAATTCATGATTAGCTGTTTGCTTATGAGGAACCGAAGAAAGAGAATTTAACTCTGTAACATCATGAATCAGATCATGTTTAATGGCACTGCATCGCAGCAGAGGTGAACTGTATCTTCATGTGTATTTTTAAGGTATCACATTGGCCTCACAGGTCCCTCGCAACCAGATCTTTATCTTTGTTAAACTAAGACCAAATTCCCTCTTCGCTTTGCTGTTAGACTGATTTTGTTAAATTAGGATCTCCATTAAAAATCTGTCTCTGGAGTATCAAACATTTACCGGCTGAGATGCCGAGAGGTCGCTCTGTATCCACGATGGATTTATCGCAGTTATGAGTACCATAGGTGAGCCAGAGTCTCAACAAAAACAAGGTCCATAAAAACCTTAAAAACTCCAAAGCCCTGCTGGAAGAAGCAGCATACAGTATTTATTGATTTATTAGAGGAGTAAGTGTTCTTTGGATTGGAACGAACTGAGTGTGGGTGGGCCGGTGCTGGATAAGAGGATTGTACTGCTGGAGAGGTTGGAGATGTCTGTTTTTAACGTGTGTTGACATGTTGCTGTTTGCTGTAACTCTGGGTCGCTATTGGTTCCTGTTATATTTTCTGCAAATTAGTAAGCTCCACACTTGAGAGAGGATGGGAGGTGAGTGCTGAGTGGAGTTCTCCTTTAAGCACCCTCAGAAACCCTGAATATGCTTGTATATCTAGACCAGATTAAGGTCATATTGTAAATATAATTGTGCTCTCCTCCATTTAAGGCATTGACACAAAAGCAAGATCATTTAGTTGATATTTGGATCCATGATTAAGCTCCACGATGCACCTCATCACTTTTCTGTGCTGTGAACCATTCTGCCGTCTAATATTTTCTCTTCCCCCGTCACTATTATCGCCTAAAGGCACCAATTTAAGCTGTTGCCACTTTAGCTTGTCATTGCTTGAGACCAGAAGGAAAATTGTAGCAAATGTTTCAATATTTAGGGAGAGCGTGAGCAATTAAGTAAGAATCCCGCTCAGTTTGCATCATTAAATCTTTCTAGATGGCCATCAAGCATCACATTTCCTGTCTCGCTTGGATAAGTAAGACAGCCTGCCATCTCTTCTCATCTCTTCCTAATCTCGCCCGCGGCTCCTCGCTGTCATAACCGCCGAATGTCCTCCTATGCAGACAAGTGTCACCTAGCCAGCCTCTAATTAGCCCAGTCTTCGTAATGTTGTTCCCGTGGGTCCCACGCCGAACTCTGACACAGCTTGTTTTTGTCTTACATCAGCCTAATCTGACTCGTGCACTGACTGCAAGTGACAAAACAGAAACAGATCAACACCTCAGCTCAACAGAAATAATACTTAGTTACACTGATAATGTGTCTCGAAGAGCATATAAAAGGAACTGGGCACTTAAATCGTGCAAAATGCGGTGCCTTAAGATTTCCATCAGCCTCGCCTTAGAGGAGCATCCAGTTGGGAATTAAAATTAGAAAATGAGCCTGACAGGTGCTTGTTTTAATTCCAGGTGACATCACTCATCAGGCAGGATCCGCTGAGCGAGCAGACGATGTTTGGTGTCTAATTTGGTTGTGCGCAGGCAGAAAGAAGGGGCTTTTTAATGAATGTTGATGGCACAGGGACGATTAGAATGCATGGAATTAACTTCATATGGCTCCAGTTTAATCAGTCTTTTTTTTTTTTTATTTAAATTTCCTAATTATCAATCTTTGCTTAAAGAGCAAGCCTCCCAATGTGGGCCTTGTATCCCATATTAGGGGTTTTACACTTTTAGCCCCAACACCAGTGTTTGGAAAGTCAGACTAATGATCCAGATGTACCCACCTGTGGCTCACTTTGAAGCCGCCTCCTGCACAGGCCGATGTCGGGAGCAGCATCCCGTCTCGTTTGTGCCACGGCGGCTGAAAAGAAACGACTTATTATATAAATGCGCTGAAGCTCTCGTATAGCTTTCTGTTATCAGTGTAAATATCAAGTTAAAACTTTTGATTTTGTTTATGGCAATTATGAGTCACAGCAAAGAGATAAGACAAGCAATCACAGCCTTCAGCCCCTGCTGACACCTAGTTCTTCTCATTTAGAGTTCTCTGGACTGCTGCAGCGTTATAAAACTGTAGCTCTGCCTCTGCATCAAACTCATTTAACTTCTATCAAACTCATACTGATATTTATTTGCCACATTCATTTCATAACAAGCTTTAAAGTTCAAAAACTTGGCACTGGCTCCTCGAGGTTTATTACCACCAACAGTGTGAATTTGTTGAGCAGAAGAAACAGCGTAGTGACAATTTTGCCTCCTTTAGAGCTTCACCAGAATTACAGCTGAAAGTGTAAAGCTTGTCTTTGAGGTTGGGCACTAAAGGAGAATCCACAGTGAAAATAGAAATGAGTTTGTTTGGAGGGCAGAAATGTGTCCGTGTGCTTTTATATGTATCTTGTGTAGAAATGGAATATCTGGCACGAGGAAAGGTCAGAGGATCATCCAAAATATTAGAAATCATCTTGTGGGGACTATGAATATACAACATCTGGCCACTAGTATTGCAACACTGTCTAAATAATAGACTCTTAAATTGGCATAATTTTGGTTTCAATGTGATCAAAGTATATGAAAGTGAAGTATACAGATCTGACCAGCTCTTTGCTGTGCTCATTCTTATGGACACATTTTGCTTGGTAACTAAAAACAGCCTTGATAATCAGCCCTGGTGCTGTCACATGACTGGTTTGGTAACAGGTGTGTGTGTGTGTGTGTGTGTGTGTCTCACCAGGTGTGGCTGCTGCCTGTGCTGGAGGCAGTGAAGGTGTCTCCTCTCATAGAGAAGGTCAGCGACCACAAAGACTTCAAGAAGCTGCTCAGGACGAGGACCAACGTTCTGGTGCTCTACACCAAGACAGGTAGGAGAAGACGGACGCCTGCTTAAAGAGGATGATGTAAAGAACATTTGTTTAGTTGTGGGAGGAATTTACTATGAGAGGTTTTATGTTATGTTTATGGTCTCATATGTAGAAGGACACAGTTGTGGTTGATCAGTGATAGTTTGTGACGAAGGAGGAGGCAGCGACATCAGTCCTGCTACACTATCATAGTAATGGCTCATGGATAATGCTTGTTTTATCTCATTGACTCTCAAACAGCCTGTCACTGCAGAGGTTGTTGCGGAGCACTGGAAAACCAAGTAGCTTAAAATAGATCACATCTGTTTGATAGACACGCAGCATGTTCGCCAATATGTGAGTGCCAGAATGAAAACTGTGATCAGATGTTTTATTTTATCCTTTTCTTGAGACAGTGAGGTGTGCTGTTGGTGCAGACGTCATCTCTTGCTCATATAAATGCATAATCGCAGATAATTATAATCATTTTATTACTTATTTAGAGGAGGTGAGTGTGGAAGTCAGTTACAGCAGTTAATACTGAGAACACTCTCTCCCCACATGATGGAACTGAAACTATATCATGTCACAGATGTAAGATGATATCTAAATACCATTTCCTTCACAATCATCCCATCAATCCTGACATAACGAACACAAACACACACTGATGGTGTAAGAGAACATAATAACATTTGTGCAGGTGGCTGTTTTCATTGGGATGTCACTATTTAAGACATGAGAGGTTTTATTGTCATTGTACAACTGTTAACAGCATTACAACGAAATTACGTTGGTACGCCCGGACATCAAGTCTAGAAATTAAAATATATATATAGATATATGAAAATAGATATCAATATCAAAAGGAAGAATTATCACAATCTTAAACAAAGAAATAATAAAAATACAAAGAAATAATAAAAATGACAAAGAAATAATAAAAATTTGCTTTGATAATTAAAATTTCTGTAATGGTGCAACATTAAAACACCACGTTAATTAAAATTCCTTTGGTGACCCTCTCTAATAAGTGCGGTCCTGTGGTTATCTGACATCATTCATCAGAAAACATTTTACCACAATACCTTAAGATGTATTTAGGATTAATGATTTGTGCAGCCTTAGCCTGCAGCCTCCTTTTTAAAGGGACGATCGCACCGGTCTTCTCGGTAATGAACTTGGAAATACGTATCTTTTAGAATTAGAACACGGTCGTGGAATAGAAAATAAAACACTCACGCAGTCAGACAGAGTTATTAAGAGCTGGTCTGCTTTCATTCTCATATATCTGGTGAGAGGAGGAAGGCACTCTGCAGGCTTGTAGACGGAGCTGCTTGATATTTCTAATTTTTCCCTTCCAGAGACCCTCAATGAGCAGCCGAGGACTCTCAGCCCCCCCCTCAGCCTTCAGATTTATCTGTTTTATAATTCATGGCCCACATCAGCCTGCGTAAGAGCATCGGATAAGAATTCCATATATCGAGCAATGGCTCTGATTGATCACCGGCCGCTCCGTCACACAGACATTCACCCTTTAAAGCCACCAAAGGGTGCCCCCCCCCCCCTCTCCATGCATGTGTTCTGCCACACTGGTTTAATGTTCTCCTCGCCGACCTCTGACCCGTCTGAAGTCAGATACATCCCTGATGAGTGATCAAACTTTATCTAGATCTACCACCGCCTCCTGCTCCATACATGGTAATAATACGCTGACATTGCATTGCCAGATGTTTTTGTTATAACGTGGTGCGAGGCGGGACCTGGGGGAGTCATGGCATTGCCCCTAAATCTAAATATAGCCTTGGCCTGAAGTGTTGAGAGGAATTGTTCTCTTTATGCAGCGAATAAAACACATCTGGTTTCAGGGGGAGTATAAAAATGATAGATTGTGTTACACGAGGACTAGAATATTACATGATGTTTACTTTACTCTCAGGAATCTACTTTGCTTGCCACATCTGATGAAAATCCGTAATATTACTGCGAGTGTTGTTGTAGCTGGTACAGTTTATTGCACACTAGTTTCTCCTCTTTCCGAACACAGAGAGCAAACTGCACAGCTCAGCTGTATTTTCTCTCTGACACAGTAGATTGCACAAGTCTCCAGTGGTCACAAACTCTCCGTGTCGTCCTTGAATGAGCTCACGCTTGATCTTCATAATGACTCGATATGATAGTAAGCAGCATGCAGCAGGTACAAGCTATAGTTCACCAAAACATACCTGCTGTGCTCCCCCCCCCCCCCCCCGCCCCCCCAGTTTGCTGAAAAGTTGGTCTGCTTCAGCAGAGTCTTTGTGTCTCATATAATCCTCCTGCTTAGTCACACTATTGTAAGATGTTGAAAGCTGATGTAACTTAAACTCCCTCCCTGAACCCATCTAGTGAAAGGTATTAGAGAACCCTCTTCCATCACCCCTCCATCCCAAACTCAGTGATCTCTTTCTTCTGCACTCGGTGCTTTAGCGAGACACTGAGCTCCACTGTAACTCAATTCCTCTTCGCTGTGTTTGACGTGACAGTGTCTTCTGTGTCTGGAGGATCTGGGCTGTCCTGGGCTATTGAGCGGTTTTGGTAACAAGGCTGACCATGTTTCTTTTCCCCTCTGTGTCTATAGCGACATCGGGGGACTCCCACCTGAAGCTGCTATCAGATGTGGCCCAGACAGTAAAAGGCCAAGGGACCATTGCCTGGGTCAACTGTGGGTAAGTAATGGGATGACTTTTAAAAAAGAAAAAAAAAGAAACGCTTTGCAGGACTTCTTCTCCCTCCATCACACCCATTGACTCCCTGTCTCTTTCAGCATTACGGCCTCTTTTGTCCAAGGAATTTTCTGACAACGCTTTTAAAGGCAGAACAATTTACACCTACCAAGAATGTCTGTGCTGCTCTCCATCAGCACAATTTATGGCTTTTCCACAGGGGTGTAAGTGGCCTTGTTCGACTGGGCCTATTGTACAGCAGCTCCACTCTTTTATTGGACCAATTGATGCTTTTGGTCTGAGGTGTTACATCTTTTTGTGCCATTTCAAGTCTCCCTTTTCTGTTCTTGTTTGTGTTTGTTTTGTCCTCAGCGGTAAATGATTGATAATAAAGGGACTCACTTAATGCTCAGCGGAGTTTCTCTGCCCTCTAAAGGAGAAGCCGAAGGATGAGGCTTCATGTTGGTCTTTTTCAGAGTTTCTGTATCTCTTTTTTTTATTTAAATGTGCTTATATGCCTCCCATAAAGATCTTTGATCAGTGGTGCCACTGATGTATGTAGTGCTGATATGATTAGTCAGTCTACGACACAACAGCTGGTTGTTCTTTAAAATGTTTGATACACAATACCACTTTGGCATCAACACCAAAAATTCCCTGTTTTAAAAGATATGAAAATGTTTTCTTCTAGAAAAGATTTTTTTTATAAATTTAATATTAGAAACAAAATTGGCTAAATTATCGTTTAAATCAGGAGCGCTGAACAATTAATTGACAACTATTTATTTCTTTATAAAAAAAAAAGTAGAAATGCTAAACAAAAATGTTGTATGTAACTTTAATAAACCTAATTTTGCCATTAATGTAATAGAAAATTGACAAAACAAGCCGTTTGAAAATGTCATCTTAAAATGGAAATTGTAAGGGTTATTTTTTTATTTAATGTAATTTTCATAGACCAAAGCATGAATAAATTAGTTGCTAATGAAAATATTAATTAGTTGCAGTTGTGCTTCACATAGTTATTGCTACAGACACAATTTGACCAATTTGCTCAACACCTAACCTTTGCCAACTGATAGAAAGTAATAACGAACATTATGAGAATGTCAAATATTTTCTAGTTCAAAAAGTCAATATTTGGGGGTTTTGGACTGTTGCTTGGACAAAAAAACACAATTTGAAGATGTCATATTCATCTCTTGGACTAAACAATCAGTCATTTAATCAAAAGGTAACCAACAGGGAACGATAACCGTCAGTCGCAGCACTCGACAACTTATTTTTCAAAGTATCTGGCGAGCAGCTTGCTCTGCTCCCCAGTGATGTGACATCGTCTTGTTGTTCTTTCAGCTCTTCCTGGTCTTCAGTTCCACTTTCTTTGTTTAATTTTTTTTTCTACCTGTCAACCCATCAACTACATGAACCGTCTTCTTCACCAGAGAGGAAAGAATGTATCGTATAACAGGAAGCGGTGAGGAAGGCACCAGGTCCCCTTTGACTTCTGGTGCTCATTGCAGCATTCACAATCTCTCTCAAGCTTATCCGGGATCGGAGACCAGGCGGACAGGAGGAAAGACAAACTGAACTCCAAACAGTCTGAAGAAATTGTCAGAACTGTTGGTGTCCACGTTTCTCTTCAAAAACACCCCATGACACGTCCTTTTTCACTGTTTACTTTTGACTCAGATACTTTTTTTTTTTGTCTGGGAGAGTGTGGTATCATCTCTCTCCCTCCTCCAACAACCCCAGCATGCTAGAGAGTGCACTAATGCTAAGCAGAGATTTATACTGGGCCAGATTCCTGCCAGGGGAGCCAGAGCGAGCCGGGTTCATCACTGCAGGACACATGGATCCGCTGCCAGGCTCTGTAACCAAGCATTGTGCTATTTGGCATATTTCTCCACCACCTCAAATGGGCCGGTTCCAAATCGAAGCTCCAGCTGCGAGCTCATGGTGGACAGAGGGAGAGAGAGTAAAGCGCATATCACAGCGTGAGAACGGTCAGCCCTGCCAAGGAAGAGGGCCACCAAGGCCAGAATGACACACTTTGAACAGATGACAGGGACCTGAGTGTTGGCCAACTGGGATCTGCCAGAGGGGTGGATGATCTCATACAGGAAGGGAGTACAGGACTGTGCTGCCCTGCTCCTTCATTCTCCTTGAAATTTACAACAGACACTGAACATGGTAAGAAACATGGTCTTATCTGGATCAATGGGAATCGCAGAGCACAAACAAGCACAGCATGGATTAGGATTTGTGTAAAAATTAAATGGCATGCAGGGCTTCATCCTCTTTGCACGATGAATCCATTATTAAGCCCTCATAAAAGGGCCTCTGTTGACTTTGGCCCAACTCGTAGTTTCTGCTCCAACTTTTTGAGCGCCGTCCTGCACCGTACAGAGCTGTGCACAGCGGCCGTGTCCTTTGCTAGTTGGATTTCACTTTATTATCAGAAAGTTCTTTTGAAATTAGTCCTGCATCTTCACCCACATTGTGTAAATGGCAAATAGGCCATCTGTGCGCCCATGGGTCTTGAACCGAGGTGTGGTCCAGCACATTGTTAGCACATCTTCAGGCAGTGGAAAGCCATTACACCACTGCTGTACTGCTGTACTAAAGGCACCTTATTCAGATAGGCAGATGAGTCTAGACAGGCGGCCTCACAATGCATCTACACTCCCGGACACTGTCGGTCTGCTCACTCATGCACGACCTGATCCTTTTCCTCAGAAGAAAACCGTTTGCTCCTCCAAGTTGCTGACTCATTGTGCTGCCACACCTGGCTGTTAGAGGGAACAGGAGATGGTGCTTGATTGGTTTAATTCATGTTATGCCCAAATGACACCTATGACTAATTAAGAGACTAGATACGGCCTCTGTGCGCCTTTTGCCCAGATTATACTGGGTTTACCCATTAACAGAGGAGGTGGACAAGCCCCAAATGCACTTTAGACTGTGTGCTAGATCGTTTAATGGTCTTAAAAGTGCTCCTGTTTTTAGACGTAACTATCTAACTAGATAAAATGTCACGCATAGAAGAAAAGGTAGGCCTCACTTCCCAGTGTAATAAAACTTTCGACATGTGTTGGCAAAGAGGGCAAAATGTTTTGGCTTCAAACATTTTTGGTGTGAAATGATTCTGCTTTTATTAAAACGTATTTTCACAAGTTATCTTCATTGAAATTCAAGTGCCTTTAAACCTCTATGGTCGTCCAACGGCTTGCTTTTCTTGCTCTGTCAGTCACAGTTAACCCTGTGAGTACAATGTTATCAGAACCAATTGCTCCAAAGTTCAGAGCCGAGTTCTGATTTAAAAAGTAGTTAAAAAAAAAAAAAGTAGTCATTTAAGTTTAGTAGCATGTAGTTCATATGGTGAATCCCTGCTAAACACATGATACTGTATAAACCCAAGAGAAGGCTGTACTGTAGGCGTTTGAACTATAGGAGTAGTAAAAGTAAAGTTTGTTTTATTTAAGCAAACATGGTTAATATGGACAAGTTTACTGAGCGTGAACCTTTTCTTCTCTGCCGTCACTTCACTGTCTTCTCTGAACGTTGTGTCTTCATCCCAACAAGACATAATTGGACAGTCGTCTCTCGTGGCGTCTACTGAATCTCTTCCCCCTCATCTGTTTGTCAGCACCTTAATAACTTCTCGTCAGCCTTCTCCCCTTGCTCGGCCTCCTCACTTTTTAGTTCACGGCCACTCTGCGGCGTTGGAGCTTTGGCGATGATGCATTAGCTAATGTTACCTCAGAGATGAATGCGCAGCAGATGTTGTCATCCGGAGGACGGGCCTCTGAGAAAAGCCATTCGTGGCCTTTGTTCTTTCTGCACTACACATCAGCCAGTGAGTCATTCTGACTTCCGTTTGTTCTTTGATTGAAGAGCACTGTTGTTTCGTTGGTTATTCCATCTGACTCAGTTTTACTCTGTATGTGTAACCAAATGAGTAAGACGGTGAGAGCCCATATCCATTGTTCTACCGCTCCCTATCAGGCATGTGGCCTGTTCACATTCTTCCTAAAAGTGCCAGTTGATAATACCTGCTGGTTTTTCATGCCAGCGCTGTACAGCTCAGTTTTCAACTCTGTCTTAGTGTCTTAGAACATTTCAGCATATTTCCACATCTGTCTAGTGTGAAAAGTTATTGTCTGAGAGTGAGATGAACATTTCCTAGTTGTTATTGCATTAGTTGGCATTTTTAAATGGATCTGATGCATTAAATTCATTATCATTGCCTTGATTGGCTCCATTCGGGGAACCTTTGTTCATTTGTTCCAGGCACTTTAACTGTCAAAACTGCTCCATCTCACACCGTTTTTAAAAGCACTGAAATCAATTCAGCAGTTTCAGTTCATGACATGACAGCATGCATGCCAGTGAGCAACTTAAGCAGAGCTGGCTAATTAAAAAAAGACGTTTGTTTTGTCTTGATGGTACAACGTGCTGCCGTTGTTGGTGTTGGGATTCAAAACTGTTTCCCGTGCAGGAGAGCCACGCTGATGCACCTCTCCTCAGATATTGTCCAAAACACCTTACAGCACTATACAAAATATACAAGGAAACTATAAAACAAGAGCTGTGATGCAGGTTCTGTTTTCTAATGAATATCTGCTCAGTTTTCAGATTGCTTTTCTAATTTAAATGGTGGCCTATTATAGAGGAAATGTGCACTGCAGGCTGTAATGAGGAGGAAAAATTAGAATACAATTTTTTTTTTTTTAAACCAGATCAGAGTGTGAGTTGGTGGATCAGTAGCAGAGAAATGTGATCAGGGTATCATTACTGATTAGCCTGCCGAACTTTTATTGGTGAATCTATATTTTTTTTTGGATTAATGTCATAAATGGTGAAAAATCACACCCCATCACATTTTCCCAGAATTCAACGTGACATCTTTAAATTGGTTGTTTTGAACAACCAACAGTCCAAACCCCAAAGATCCTTACAGTAGTGTTTTTTCTGACAACTTTAAATTTGTTTTTTAGCAATTTGACTGTGATATTTAAGTTGGATGGATGCACTGAGTTATTTGAACACTCTGAATAAGCAGAAGAACAGAGTCTGCAGACTTTAATGTTTAGCCTTAAATGAACACGGTTGACTGTCTTCAGGTTTGGTCCTCCTTTATGAAATTACATGAAATGGAACAATGAAAGTCCTTTTGGTTAGATTAAGTCTACTTGAATGAGGTTCCCTTGTTACTTCTTGATGGTTTGGGTTTTCCTCGACATGATTTCGGGATCCCCCTGTATGGGGCTGTTTGAACACACTGCCGTCCTCACAGCCTCCGTCACTTGTGGCAGTGCTTCAAGGAGTTAGAAACAGCAGACTGGCTCTGTAGCGGATGATTGCGCTTCATCTCCAGATACATGTCGAGGTCACATCTGCTCCTGTTGTGCCCCGACTGGTGCCATCTGCCTTCATGAGTCAGCAGAACATGACGTGAAGCACGCAGTCATAACCTGAAATACTGTCTGTCGGCACATCCACACACAGATTCAGCCTTCCTCATGTCAGGCACAACTAGACTGAACATACATTTGGCTTGCTGTGGGTCTTGGAGCCATAATTGGATTCCACCTCTTTGAATTTGTTCTCTCCAGCACAGATCTCTCTCCATCTCTCTAAATTAATGCACATCTTCCTTGCTGTTTATTATAGAGGACGAGTGCTCCGTACAGCTGATAATACCTCGCACTTGCAAGTGTGAAGTGTGTGTAGGTGGCTGTATGCATATTATTTCCTTTCCGACGAAGGCCTCTTTTCAATTACAGAAATGTGGCTCTATGCAACACAGACTTTCTGTATGCAGACAGAAAGTACAGTAAAGGTTGTAATCAGCTTTGCGTTTCCACTGCAGATGTACGAGTCTGTGTATTGGAACAACTAATAAACGGAGCAGGCAGCCTTGTTTATATAACACTGTACATGTGATTAGATTAATCTGATGAAATATTAATGCAGTTATGTCTTCATACAGCATCTTCTCTCCTCCTTTCTTTATTCAGTTCATTGAAGCTATGTTGGAAAGACATTGTGACCAAAGAGCATGTTGGCTCGTCAACAGAACGAAGTAATACACAATATGCATAATACAAACCGAGAATATAGAAATAACGGTAGTCATACGGGGAATTTAACAAGTGGTGACTGAGCAGAGGGAAAAATATGTGTACAGAAAAATAATAGCTTTTATATGAGAGCACGCTGCGGCAGATGAAAAGCTTCAGACATTCTTCAGACCGGCTCTGTCACACATCAACAGTTTTAAGAGTCCAAATAAGCTCTTTAGTTAGGAGACTCACAAGTGGTGCTTCCTAAATCAATGTTTAGTTAAATGTGTTTAAAATTCAGATTAAATGTGGGTGTTTTTAACCTGTGTTTGAAGTGATGGTTCATGTTTTAGTTTTTATACATGTGTTTTATCCCGGATCATCTCTTCTGTTTCCACCTTCTTAGTATTTCCTAGAAGGCTTTGCAGTGCTCTGTGAATGCAACATGATCACATGAATCAGAGCTTGTTAGAGCTTATTCCTAAACTGGACCTTTCTTTTTTTTTTTTTGATGTGCCTCTTTCTCAGAGATTCAGAGGGCCGTAAGCTCTGTAAGAAAGTGAAAGTGGACCCGAGCTCCAAACACGGAGGAGCAGAGCTGTTGCATTACAAGTGAGTAACCAGAAACTAGCTGTCAGACACTTGTCCACACCTCAGTGCTTTCTGGAAAGTAATACCGTGTTCGCAGCTTAAGGAGCATGTTGTCCGCCGTTTACGCCCGCTGGTGTGAGCGTTGTGTCTGGTGTGTCTTGCAGAGACGGGACGTTCCACACAGAGTACAACAGGCCTGCCACCTTCAAGGTGAGTGCACAGCTAAAATCCTGCATTCTTCACACAAGCTTCCAGCTCAGGTGCAGCACACATGCTCTCCTGCCTCGTGTCCGTCTGCTATTTGCTAATGGCTCCTCACATTCATAGTATTAATCATTTTGCTTTAACCACATTATTCTATGTGTTCATTTAATTTAGATAGCAGTTAAATGGATATGAGCAAGCCTCTGTTTTATTAAGATTGTGGATGAACAATTAATTTATGTATGAATAAATTTATCTGACTCTAATTATTTTATAATCACAATATTGGATCATTTACACACTCTGTTGTGTTAACTACATGTTCCCACTGCCTCCAAGTGGCCGAAAAAAATTAAGAATTAAGAATTAAAATAAAAAATGTACGAGCTATACATGATATTTTTTCTTTTCACCTGTTATCCAGCAGAGGGTTACATCCTTCATGATGTCTGCTTGGAATAATATAATGTTTTCTTGGAGAGAAATCAGCATTTAAATCCAATATTTTGCCGACTGTGCTGTCTTAGTGAGCCAAAGGCAAGGGCAGCAGGTTTAACACACTGTACCACTCTCCTCGTCTTTGTTGGATGTACTGAGCGCCGCTTCTTTGTCTGGCAAACCGTCTTTGATTGAGCATAAATAGCACAGGCTCCAGTATCCAAAGAAACTCATATAAACTACACAACAGACATGTTTCATTACACAGTTTTCCAAATTAGCCAAACTGACTGTGTCTACATGCACAAAATATTCTCTTTCTTGCATTTATTCCTACGAAGCTGTTAATATGGCAAAAGAAAATAAATATTCCACCAGTTTTCCTGTTTGCATCCAGCCGTGTGTCCTCTGATCAGAGTAGAGTGGAACGGCAAAATATAAGGCACAGAGCTGACCATAAACATGCAAGAAGCTGTGAGTCACAAACTGCAGTAAGAAGCTGAGACGCATGTTTCGAATGCTGCGTTCAAAGAAGGCTCCGAAAACCCGAATCATATCGGCGTGTCGCACGTGCCTTAACTGGAAAATGCTACGTTTGGAATAAATCCTAATTCAGAATACCTGTTTATGTGCTGTTTACATGACCCATATCACATTCAGAGCGTAATGGTGGAATATGAGTCTGCATGAAAACAAAGTGGCTGTTGTTCAGTACAAGTTAGTAACTTTGCTGGGAACACACACAATCACAGATCTTCCGATTTACAATTCTTGAAAATGAAGAAGAAGGAACTTAGATATAAGAATG
This sequence comes from Pempheris klunzingeri, assembly GCF_042242105.1. Classification (NCBI taxonomy): domain Eukaryota; kingdom Metazoa; phylum Chordata; class Actinopteri; order Acropomatiformes; family Pempheridae; genus Pempheris; species Pempheris klunzingeri. Next base: position 24,402,956 of record NC_092021.1, read on the forward strand.
ACAAACTGCTCCGGCCTAATTAAGGTTCTCTGAATCATTCACAACTGACTTCTGCTGTTGGTGACTTCTGAGTTTATTAAAACCCATCAGAAGGACATCTGGGGGCGATTGCTCCTTTGTTTCTGACTGTTGTGATTTTATTATCCTGCTTGCTGGGGCTTTGCCCATATTTCTTTCCTTGGCAGATGGAAAGGCCTCCGAAACAATAAAACACTGAAAGTCTCAGTTTTAAACCAATACCAAGTAATCCTGATGATAACATCATCATCATTGAATATTCCTTTCGTGTCCGCGCTGTCATCGTTATAGCTCTGCTGAATGAAATATTTCCTGCTGTTGCCTCCGCAGACATATGGTTCATTATATTTACAGGGAGCTTTACCAAGCCCATTACCAGACACTTAAAGGTATTGAAATAGCTTTGACACCCCTTGGATGCACAAACATGTTGGTGTATATGCTTCCACCTGGCACAGCCTATAGCGTCGCCTGCACTAAATTTAGTGAGTGACTTCTGCAACACGTAAACAAGTAAATCACCAGCAGTCACTTGAATATTCTCAGGATGGTTTTGTGGCGGTGATCTATGATGATCTCAGCCTTGCTATTGTCAAGACTCTCACTGATTCTCTCTCTTTTCCCGCTTTCCTACGTTCAGTCCATGGTGGCATTCTTGAAAGACCCATCAGGACCCCCGCTGTGGGAGGAGAACCCCGAGGCAAAAGACGTCGTCCACATAGAGACGGAAAAAGTAAGCAGCAGCAGCACAAGCAGCCTTTTTCAGTTTTTGACGTACAGACGCTGATTACGAGACAGCAAGGAAGCAGTTAATGTGATGCATCGCCGCTCTTGTTCTGTTGAGGGGTTGATCAGCTCGTGAAGTTGACACTGCAGCACGCCCACCAAGAGCAACATATCAGGGCTTTATCATCAAAGGGCTGTAGCTCATGAAGTCTTCTAACCCGGCCCTGTCTAACAGCTCTCGTCGAGCAAGGTCACATGGATTATGAGCATTAAAACCGCCAACACATTCACCCATGAACTGATGACCTAAGACACTCATAGATAACTGCAGTGTTTGGAAAGCCTTTTGGTTTAATGAAGGGCGGCCCTGTCAGTTTTCACCTGCTCGTCCTCTTGTGCCTGGAGGCTCGTTGAAGGTGTCAACAAAAGATTGTGCCGAGTTTGGGTTTTCAGGACGAAGCTGAGCTCATGAAGGGGTGACGAAGAGGAAGAGAAGCTGGTATGGGGCCTGATCCACCTTTGCTGACGTGATGACTCTGTGCAATGTGCACAGTCTAATAAACTGCTGAAAAAGCAAAGATGATGGTGTGCTTAGTGCTATTTTGAAGCTCTGTATGCTAAACAGAGATTTATTCTGGGAGATTTACCCCGGAGCAAGCTGTTGGAAGAATCAAGATGTATCTGATCACAAGCTTTAAGCTTTAGTCAACATTAGTGACGTTTCCTCTTGTTCAAATTTAGCATTTACACTTGGAGCCATTTTATGTGCTGCACATATCTTTAGTTTCTAAATAATAAAACTTCTCTCTCTCTCTCTCTCTCACTCTTTTTAAGGACTTCAGGAAGCTGCTGAAGAAAGAGGAGAGGCCGGTCCTCATGATGTTCTATGCTCCCTGTGAGTCCTTTCATTATCACAGTGCTCAGTAGCTCGCAGTAACTGGGACAAGTGGTGCGCTCCTCGCTAGACCGCTGGAACATATTGCGACTGGAATGCGTGTGCCAGGAGAAACTGACAGCAGCTGTTAAAAGAAAAACGTATCGTATAAGAAGCCTCATTTGTAGAGAGAGCATATAGTATGTGGACTACATCAATAACATAATCAATCAATGATGAGCGTTTCTGCATTAATCATACATGGCAAACAACAGAGTTCTAAAATCAAGAGTGTTTCATTCCTGATTATCTCTCAGCTATTTTTTTCAGTTTCAATTTAGTCTGTAAAACATCAGCAATGTTAAAATGGCCCATCACCTGTTTAGCACAGCTCAAGGTGACATTTTCCAACAGTCCAAACACTGAGATATCTAATTAGCAATTATACAAACAGAGAAAAACACCAAACCCTCACAACCCAGGAACTGGAAACAGTGAGCGTTCTGCGGCTAAATAATTAAGCCACTGATCACTTCAGCATACAAATGGTGTTCAGTCAGTGAGGAGTTAATTCTCTTGTGTGCTATTGTTGCTCAGCAGTAAATACATGAGCTTCCCCATGTGTTGTGCTCCGTTGATATGGTCAGTGGTTTTCAGTAAATCGTATCTTTCACAGCAGATAGCCCACTGGAAGCTGCTATTGACAAAAAAAAAACAATTCCCCTGGCAGGCGATGGGAAATCTCCTGACAGTTGTGTCGATGCTGTCAGAGCGGCGGTTGCTATTGATATCTCTGTAATAACTTCTGTTGCTCCGTTTTGTGTTTTGGTTGCAGGGTGCGGCGTTTGTAAGAGAATGCAGCCCATCTTTCAGCAAGCAGCCACCGAGACCAAGGGGAGATATGTAAGTCTGCTAAATGCCCCCCCCCCCTCGACCTGCACACACTTGGTTCACTGTCTTATTACATGAACTGTTTCTGATCTGCAGCCGTCCGTCTCTGATCGGTACTGTTTGTATTTGCTGTAAAGCTTCTCACTTCTCCAGGACCTCAGCAGCTTCTACACCATAGGCTATGATTCATTAGGACAATAACCCAGACGGCCTTTAAAGGCAATTCAGGATCCCCCTGATTCCTTCTCTGCTGGACTTGATTCATACTTTATCTGTGTTTTGAGTTTGCATCGACCCACCTGAGCAATTCCAGTGGTTCATTCAAAAGGCTTCCAATCTTGTCTGGCAAGATCATTTTATATCATTACACAGGTTTGTAATCAGTGGCTGTATATTAGGCTGCATCTGCAGCCACAATGAAGGGCTAATGTCCCTCCATGTGACGTTTACAACCTCCGTATGGATTAAATGCCAGTTAAGCCTGCCCAGTTTTTTTAGTTTCCCTCCTAACTTTTCCTCTCCCTCCTGTTTTCTCCCCCCCCACTGGTCTCATGGGTGCCTGCAAAGACCCAAGTTGTCAGTTTGCAGACAGGCTGTATTACAATAGCCAACAAACAAACTTGGGGCTCTCTTCCCAGCTTTTGAAATGCTTTTAAACTGCACTGGAGAGATGCATGCACAAAAGCAACCACTTTGATGGGCTGGGGAAACAAATGCTTTGTGTTCGTGAACGCTTTGTGTCCCTCGAGCACCAGAGGAAGAAGAATCTGAAGGGTAACGTCCTGTACAATGAGAGCAGGCAGAAGGCAGCTGAAGTGGAGCAGTGCGCCTCGCACAAAGAAGGAAATGAATGAAAATATAATTAACTGCATGTTTGTTTGATTATCAAGCATATGAGTCGTGAAAATATAAGCCTCTCAACTGGAAGTGAACAGAATGCATGCATGCAGACCACAGGGGGGGTTTACGGGACTGCGTCTGTTATTGCAAGAGACTATTAGTGCTGCTGAGTGGTGAAAGGTTTGGATACTGAACTGGTGGTCAGCCAAGTGGTACAACACATTTCTCTCCTCTGTGTCGGGGACACAGGAAGGCCTGAAGTGTTGCATCTCGTCAGGCTGAAATAGCTGAAAGGACTCTGATTAATGTGGGAAGTCGCTTTGAATGTGTCTTCTCTCTATTTTAGATTATTTGTCAGTATTATCTGTCAGGACCCATTGTGATTCTTACTACACAACAGAGATAATGTCGAAGAAGGCTGCCAACTTTAAATAGGGGCAGAAAGCATAGAGAGCTCGCCGTGACTCATGGATGTCCTTCAAGCTTTTCTTAGTGGTGAACAATGTGTTGAACATTACTTGTAGTGTTTGATTTATATCCAAAAAATGCCTGAGTTGGAAGAGGTGCTTGATTTATTTTACAAGCAGGTCCAGGCATCAGACTTTTTGCTGTTAACCGTGTCAAAGCTGCTTGATGTAAGTGTAGCCGAAGCTTATTCTTACAGACAGAATAGCTGCGGGAACCGGAGACCACATCCGGTGAACACCATCGTCTCATATCACAGGACAGACAATAACTTTTCAGAATGTAAGAGACTGAAAAGCACTACTTCTCACTCAGCTTTCTTCATATCAGATGATGACCTTGGTGATTTCCTGACTCTTGATGTAGCACCAACTTAAAGCTACACAGCGAACAGGCTTAACGTTAGCATGCTGCACTGTGTTTTCATATTTTAAAATGGTAACTGCATACATGCTGAGCTAATATCAGCTTTTAGTTTGGCTGTAGGCATGTGGTCACAATGAAAGACTAAATCCATTAAAGATCCATAAAAGCAACAACTTTCTGTCTGTTATATTGATGTAAAAGTCAATAAAAACTTGATCCCAAAAGTGAGTCTTACAGCTGCTCATCAACATTCAGCATGCCTGTTTCTCAGTGCAGTCTCTTTTCATACTTGGAGAAATCCATCTTTTTTATTTTGGAGGTCTTTGATGATGACGATGGTTCATGTCCTTTCTCTTTCTTGTCTCGCTGCCGTCACTGTTCTTCACCTCCGTGACAACTCATGCCTCATTTTCCCCTTTATTTTGCTTTTTTCTAAGGTGCTGGCGGGGATGAATGTGCACCCAGCTGAGTTTGACGGCCTCAAGCAGGAGTACAACGTCAAAGGATACCCGACTTTCTGTTACTTTGAGTGAGTCGAGTCCTCTCATCTGTCTCACTTTAGGCTCAGCCCTCACTTCCAAGGCACAGGACATCAGAGCGAGGCCACTTCAAACCGAAAGTGCAGCCCAGGCCTCTTAAGCACCAATAGACATGATGGTGGCGGGCTCACAGCTCGCAGTGGTGTCCCTAGAAGTTCAGAACACGTGTAAATTTCTTTTAGATTCTTTGGGATCTCCTGGTAAACTCACAGGAGGTGAAGATGTTGGTTGTAGCTGGACACACAGGTGGTGCTGTACGGTTATGAAGTAGAAATGATCCATTAAAGGACGTATTAATTGACATATTCTTCTCATTTTCAGGATCAGGATTTTATTTGGGAATCCTACTAGAATATTTTCACAAGCTGCAATGTTCAAAAAGCACATTATTTTTCTCGTACTGCTCTTTTCGCCCTCTTTGTGAACGCTATGTTTTAGCTCCTGTGTCCAACAGTTCTACAAACCAACCTAAAGCCAAATACACGGTGCTACTAACTCAGAGCTTCTCAGCCTGAAGTCGGGTCAGAGGCAGCTTTACGCTCGTACTGTTACTAGCCCTTGTTAAGAAAGAAGTCGTAAAATAAGATAAACACACACAGTTTCTACCCTTTTATACTGAATATTATTGTGTTTTAACTGAAAACTGCACTGTTATAAGGGGCTGTATTGGTTGGGGGGTGGTTGTTTCTCCAGGTAATGATGTGATGGTAGAGTTTGATCCAGATCTCTGAGTTTGAATACTCGTCAGATACCAAAACACGACGGGACACTGGGAAGTTTCCCTCGCTTGTGTTTGTTTGGCAGAGGCAGCAGATAACTAGCTGCTGTGTTGTGGCAAAAGTTGAGCAGAGTTCAGTTCTGTATTATATTATTTCCTCTGCTCCAGGAACCACACTGTGCCAAATGAAAAGATGCTGGATTTTTTTTTCCACGCACCGCTGTTGTCTGCCCCGAGACTCAAAACGAGCCGGTGTTTTTAATTGTTAATAGGCCAGACGAAGTAAAGACTTTTAATATACTGTACCAAAGGTTTTTTCATCCCCAAGAACACCTTAAGGCTGCAGGTGACATTGATTTAGCACTTGGCCTTGTTTCTCTTTAATGTTTGGAAGAACTTAATGCTGTTGGTAATCTAATCATTTCAGTTTACTGTTCAGCCCTTGTGTCTAAATATGCACACAGACTCACACACAGTAGGGGCTGAGAGTGTGAATGATAGTGTTTGTTAAAGCAGACCCCCCAGCCAGAGCATCCCTGCACCGCCGTCATATTTACAGTGTTGTTAGCTGTGTGCTGGTGCTGCGTAGCTTTGCTCTCTGCTTCCTATTCCTCCTGCACCAGCTTTATCATACACGTTTCCACATTAAACACTCTCTCATTCCAGTCTGGCCTTTTAATTAGACCGGGGCTGATTAAGTGCCTCTGTGGTTAGTTAGCGTGTGTGCGTTTGCCCCCTTCCTGTACGTGTGCGCTTCTTCCTTGTGTGTATTGTGTGTGTGTGTGTGTGTGTGTGTGTGTGTGCACGTGCTCACCCGTGCACCCATGTGTAGATGAGCCAGGGCCATTCTGTTTAGCTGGGAGCACATTAGTGTCAGCACAGGGCTAGCTAACGACCATCCAAGCCCATTGGCTTCAGTAATGAGCCCCTCACTGATAAACAGCAGCTAATCACTGCAGGGTAAATCGGCATCAACACCGCTGGAGTTATCTCGTCGGTGCACTCGCTGTAAGATCAAGTGTTCAAGGTCTTTTACCTCTTCGGTCCTGCAGATTACCAAAGCTTGCTGCCCAACACAGCAGCACACCTCAACTTTCTATCAATTAAACAAGCAGTAAAAGTGAAGCAGTCTTAGCTCCTTTGTCCTTACTGCGTCCTTTAGGGAGGAGAAACACCCGTGACTGTGGGAAATGACATTTATTTCACATTTCCTCAAGTTGATCTTACAAGGTTTCGGTGTATTTTACAGCAGTAGAGATAAAGCAAGCGAGTACAGAGTTGGTCATAAATCTCACTGATTGAATTCCGAGCAGCCGCTCTCCGCCACGGTAGTCAGTTCACTTAAAATGCAAGTTTTAAGCTCCAAATCCCGTGTGTGTAATCGTGTATCACCTTTAATAATGTCTGCCCTGTATCTCAGGAGCTGTAACTGTGGTCGTCGCCACCCTCTGTGTTTGCAGAGTCACACTGCCCAGAGCCACTTCCAATTGTCAGTGATCCTTCAGCGCTGGGCTGAGCCGCCGCATCCGCATCCGCTCCCCGGCCTTCATTTAGTGGCAGCGAAGAGCCGAGGAGATAAACTCATTCCTGCGTCGAAAATCTGCTTACGGTTTGAATCTTTTTAGACTATGGAGCTGAGGAGATGCTTCCAGCTCATTTCAAATGCATTACGGGTCACTGGCATTTCTTATACGCACTTTCAGGCTAACTTACAAAATACTAGACAGGAAAGAGCACCAACTGGTGAACTTTTCGTCGGAGCCTTTTGGCTTTGTGCTGTTCCGTCTCTCTGAGGTCTGACCCAGCTTTCTGCCTTTGCTATGGTTGCGTTTAGGATCCTGTCTTTTCGTCTATCACACCTGACCTAGATCACTCGGTTTCCTCAATGTCAGCTCTGCAGGAAATGATGAGGAATCAAGCCGCACTACTTTTTGAGCACAGTGTCTTTAGCGTCAAGTACTAAAAACCATCAAGCTCTGAAAGTTGTCACAAAGTCCTCAGTGAGATACTGAGGTTTGATCAGATATGTCCTGATTACTTTTGTTAAATTCATTCTAGATTTGATTTACTCTTATTCTCTTAAAACAACTATAAACTAATTTTCAGTGAAAATGGCTCCTTCTGATTTATTCTCACCTGTAAGCTTGGAAACACGGCTCTTGTGGAGGAAGCTGTTGCCAGCTTTGATTACCAACAGTCACAATGGATTCCTACTGTGATTCAGTTTCACGGTGAGAAACCAGAAACTGTGCTTGCGGCATTAGCCCCTCCTCTGCTGTAGATCCTTGTGCTCACTATGTTCCAAACAAAAGGCCTTTGCCAATGAATCATTTCCAAATCTAAGCCGGACGTGATATTGTGCTGCAGGAGTGGTTTGAGACATTTCAGGGAAGGTTTTTACATGTTTTTCTGCCATTCTACTACAGGTGAGGAGTATATCATGTTTAGAAGACAGACTATTGGTGGGCTATCCCTTTAAATACAACAGGATGTAGAAATATAACCAGGAAAGGGCAGATATCATATTGGCAGTGGTTTTAAAACTTTGAACAGTACGAATCCATAACCATTTCTATCTCTGACAGATGGTTTTCATCACCTTGTTCTTGTGCTCTGTTGTATTTTAGGAAGGGGAAGTTCCTTCACCACTATGAAAACTACGGAGCCACAGCCAAGGATATCGCAGACTGGATGAAGAAGTGAGTATGATCCTGATCGCTGCACTCGCTGAAGATGCATTTAGACTTGTCCAAAGCTGTTGTAGCTTCTAAAACGACGCTCTGCCTTCTGTCTCCTACAATGAGCAGAACCCCCTTCAGCCTATTACCTGAAATGTCTGGCGTCGCCTTTTCCTCCTCTTGCGGTCTTCATCACACCTTTTCTTCTTCGTCTGTCCTCACCCTGACTCACCTTGCCACCGTGTCATCAATCTGCACCTGCCGCTTTCTTGTCTCATTTTTCTTTGTCACCTTGGCTCACACTCTCCGTCGGTAACCACCTGTCTCCCACCGTGGCTCGACTCTCCTCCCTCCTCCCTCCTCCTTGTCCGTTTTCCGCTCGCGTCAAGGGCCCGGCTGGACAGCCATGACCGTCCACAGGGCTGCAGTCAGAGGGCACAGGGCTTTCACAGCTATCACAGGAAACGCAGAGAGACAGGCAGAGGATGTATTCTAGCTGCACTCTCTTTAGCCCAGAGGCATAACAACTCCCCCACCAGCCCCAAGCTTTAACTACTCTGCTTACTCAGGGCTCAGCAGTGTGATTTAGAGGTGGTTGCCAGGCTCGCTGTCAGGTGTCAAATCAAGGTGACAGAATGGCTAATACAAATGCACCTCATATTCCAGTTAATTAGTGACGACCGGCTGTTAATCTGGCTTTAACAAGCATACATTTCTGTTTCATTGTCTCCCTGGCACAAAGCGAAAACACCTCTACACGGACGGACGGACCTTAGGCCACTAAATCTAGTGTGTGTATATTTCCACATAAGTATTTTTCCGTGCAGTAAAAATGTGGAGGACTGACCTCCTGCAAGCCTCATCACATTTGCAGTGTGTCGCGTCAGTGCCTCTTCATCTGGAGATGCTGCAGATGAGGAAAAGCTGAAAAGTGTTTTTGCTGTGTTTTACTGTGTTGAATGGTTTTTTTTCCAGAATAGTCTGATTTGCTGCGCTCATATTTTGAAACACTGTCTTTTGTGCTCTTTTTTTTTTTTTTTTTCTTTTCTAGCACTCCGCCTCAGATTTTTTATCTCCTCTCCCCCGTTTATCACCCCTACTTCGCCCAAGTTTTGATGAAGTTTCTCTCATGTTCAGATTTACTCCCCACTCAGTTTCACTTGTTTCCTCCTTTTTCGCCGGACTTTTATCTCTCAAGATGTTCTACACCAATGACAAAGAACACAGCTGTTTTGTTTTTCTGCCAACAGGCGCAATAAAGGACAGTTATTCTTAAGCCACACGTTTGAAATAGTGGAGTCCCTTCCTTTAGTATATTGCACATTAAAACATCTCTTGACATCTACTTGATGCCAGTCCTGAGTTACTCAGGGGTCTAGTTTCAGCACAATAAGTGGACACAGATGTAGAGGTAAGCGTCAGCATCCTTGATAATAACTGTCACCTGCATCTGCATTTACAACCATAATGGCGTGGAGCACAATTGGTACGGTTGTAAACATGCAGCTCGGGAGGAAACTGCATCTTGTGCTGCAGAAGAGCGACTTAAGGTGTCATCTGATAAGTGTAGCTTCAGTCCCTGATAAACTCTGTCCCTGAGCTTTTTGTATGGAAGACATGGCGATTAGCCAGATGGCATTATGGATAAGAAATAAGTGTTGGGAGGAGCAGCAGCATTTCTTGGTACCCCTGCTGCACATTTCTTTTTTTAAAGCAGTAAATAACTTATATGTGCATGTGTGCATAAGTGCAGTGAATGTGCTTGTTTATATCTATCCACTCGCTCTTGGCATTGCAGCACTGTGCGGCGTCATCAAGGCGTGGCTGCTTCGGTCCAGATGTGTGTGTGTGTGTGTGTGTGTGTTGGGTGGAGTGTGGGCTGCAGCTGTGTCTGTTTTTTGCTTCATACAGATTACTTGCCAGCTGGAATGTGTCTGCTTTTTAAGTGTCCCTCACCTCTGTTGCCCTCGCTGTCTCCACTTCCTGTTTCAGCCCTCAGCCACCTCAGCCAAAGACCCCCGAGGTGCCGTGGTCTGAGACAGACTCCCCTGTCTTCCACCTGACAGATGAGTCCTTCGACAGCTTCCTGGAGGAACATCCTGCAGCCCTGGTCATGTTCTACGCCCCCTGTGAGTAAGAACCAGAGTTGAAAAAGAGCAGGTCCCCAACCTTGGATTACTTTCATTATCGATCAGTTATTTGATCTATACAAGCTCATAACATAATGAACATCAGAAGTATCCACAGCCTGAATGGTGTCTTTAAATTGCTGTTGGTTGCTCAAAACCAAAAAAAAAACGTATACATTAATACGAGAAAAATAACAGAAATATTCCCACATTTCAGGAACTAAAACTAGAAAATGTTTGGCTGGAATAACTCAATAACTTGAATTGTTAAAATTGATTAATCTTCAGCTGAGTGACTTCTTTATTGTTCAGCTAATCACTCCTGCACCATAAAAGTGCCGTGAACCTCCTGTGTCAGTTCCAGGCCCGGTCCGTATTGATGGCCTCTAAGAATAAGGCTGTGATAATCTTTACTTTCCCATCAAAACCTCCAGTGACAAGACCAAAACCAATAATGCATCAGTCTGCCTCTCTCTGTCGTCCAACTTCTCGAATTCTCCCCCCCGTACCTGTGGCACTCAGCTCCAGCTCATCTTCTTTCTGTAGATGTAAACCTTTAAAAAAAAAAAAAAAAAGATTCGGTTTTAAAAAAGGCTCAGTAATTCTCCTGAATACATTCCTGTATAGAATACACTGACAATACTTGTTAGAAGGATCAACTCGTTGTTAGTTTTGGTCTTTCAATGGGGTTTATTGACAGCAAGGATGTGTATAGTGTCGCCAGCCTTGTCTCAGAAATACAAACAGTTTTCATAGAATAGACAAAGTAGTTTTGATTGTAAAATATGTGCGTCAGCGTGTCAGAGGAGCCTGACATTCCTTCCTGCTGTGTAAAACATCCTCTTGCAGATCTTCTCTGGCAGAAATGTTATTTAGTCACACAGATAACATCACCGTTTCACTGTCATGCTCAGTATTAACAGTCAGCTGGAGAAAGTAACCAAAAGCAGACTGGAAATTGCGAAACGTACCCGAAGACAAGCTGGCTGCAGTAACTATAGCATTTTGTATCGCACGGTCACACACGCGCGTTCATCCCCACAGCAGAGCACTTCATTGTTGCCATATGGTTCACATAAGCCTGCTTGTCATTTTTATTCACGCACCATCCCGCCGTTGTTACGCAGAACTTTGTAAACATGCCAGCTTTTGTCAGTGAGTTAGGTTTTTTTTTGTTCGCTCTTCCAGATTGCTTTGCTTTGGTCCAGCCCTCCTGCGTGTGAGGGAGCCGTCCAGAGGAGATTTGTCATGTTGATAGATGCGACCCAAAGCTTTAAAATCATGCAAATAGATTCACCCCATTTAGAAACTCTCCCTGAGTGCAACAAATACACGACACAGTCTGAATCGTGTTTCGGCCCATTTTTAAACCTTTGCTTTTGTTTTTCCCTTCAGCTGCCTCTTTGCTTCTGACTACATCACCTCCTCCCACAATTCACCTCCTCATCCTTTCTCCTCTCTCTACCTGCCCAGCTGCTCCCTTCCCCTCCCCTCTGTGCTCATCTCAGTCTCCACGCTGCAAAAATAAATGAATAAATAAGAATAGAGTCCTTTTCCCTAGCAGTCGGCACAATGATGATTCATTGTTTTCAAAATTTAATCACATTCTTTGCTGCAGAGCTGTCATACCTCCAGTTTGCCAGGAGCACTGCACTCCACCCAGAGGGCAAACACACTCTCCAGCTGTTTAAGTGATACAAACACGTCCCTAACACTCACACACTGGAGAGGAGCCTGCTGCATCCACTATCTCATTACTCACTGCCTTAAACTCAACCACATTTTGCACTAATATTTAAACTTCTGCTGGTTGGAAAAAATAATCATCACTTCATCACCATCACTTGGGATTTCTGCAAATATGATCCACCAAACAGGAAAAGCTAAACGACACAAGTTCAGTTATTAGATCAGTGTGTTTGGAATGTAACAACAACCGTTATGCAAGACGCCCAGACTTGGAGAGACTGAGATGCTGCATGAAGCGGCTGCACACTGAACTATATATATAGTATTAACATATATATATAGTGTGTGTGTGTGTGTGTGTGTGTGTGTATATATATATATATATATATATATATGTGTGTATGACATCATTGGATATGACATCATTGGATTATGCAAATCATCACCAAGTGCATCATATGCATTTCTGACTTTTATCAGTATCTTCTCGAGCAAGTTTCACCTGATTTCCAGTGAAGGAGTAAGAACAGTGATTTCATTCCTGTGTCTAAGGCAGTTGTTTCCTCTTCCTGGTCTTTGAAGCTGCAATGTTTTAGATGCTCCGACACACCTGATTCTTATGATCAGCTCATCATTAAGCGCTGCAGAAGCCTTACAAGCATTCATTTGAAGCAGCTGTGTGTGTTGTATCTGACACTCACTGGTATCTGTGTCAAAACAAAAGCACAACAAACATTATCTGTCTGAGTTTGCTGAGGTCACAAGAATAAATAGAAGAAACTTACCGTAGATGGCAGCCTTCTTAAAAAGGGAGAAGTGAAGCATCATAATTACATGCTATTGTTAATCTTTTATATTGATTATAATGTCAAGCGCTCATATTCTTACTTTTATGTTACGGTCTAGACATCACACATTATAGAGAAAACCTGCAGATGTGATTTTGGTTTCATTAGTTGGTGTTTATAGAGCAGAAAACATGGATATGGATAAAAAAACAACAACATTTTCACATTTTTATCCCGATTTTACGAAATAATCTACCTGAAGAGTGCGGACTAGTCCTGCCTACACCCCCGGACAGCAGCGAGGGCAGTCGGCTAAAACAAGCCGCGTCAAATCTCCTCAGCTCGCACACACACATACAGTAAATATCTGTACACCCCTGGCATATATCAAACACATATTTTACACCTTGACTTGCACACAATTACGCCTCATATCGCTCTCTGTCTCTCTCTCTCACACACACACACACACACACACACACTTACAGATGCTCAGCCATGCTGCTTCAATGCAGCTTCTTAATGGCTCTGCTGTCAGAGTGAGATTAATGGTCTCCCAACCAGCACCATCAGCTTGCATTTTTGTCCACCTCTCAGCGCAGCCATCCTCACTGTCCTCTGAGCAGCACTCAGCAGGGGTTGTTTGCATGCAGTGCCTTACGGCGGCAAAACCTCCGACTGAACGCTCTGTGTCCCAGAGTGAGCCTGATTATGTCCTGACCAACACAAAAGTTCCTTTTTGCCAACATTGTTTCGCTGAGAGCACAGCAACATTTGGAATATGGAGAGTTGTTCTAGCGACTGTAAATGACAACTTTTGATCCAGAAGTGTTTGTGTCTGGTATGAACATCTCTGCTGGCTGGCCACTTATCTAGTAGCCAGAGGCCCAGCGGCTTACTGCAGCGGTAGACCCAGAGAAGAGAAGACCCAGAACACTTTGACCTTAACATCTAACATTTGCTGTGAAGCAGAGAGAACTCATCGGCCTTTTTCCTTTCATTGTGCATATCAGTCATCATTGTGTGATGTGTGGCCAGTTTGTTCTCTTGACTCTGAGCTCCCCTCCCCACACTCAGTCTGAATCAGCAATATTTTAGTGTGTTTCTGTAAGCTCCCCCACATCACCCTACACACACACTGACCATGCACCACTTGTTCTGAATGCAGAGCAGGGTGATGCTGAGCACAGGACGGACATTTGGTTTTCTCTCTTACTCATCAGTTTGAAGGGTCAGACAAAGTCCTTTTAGTCTCTCTGTTTCTCCAGTAAGCTTCGACACAATCTGATGATCGCACACTACAGTGACTCAGTTGAAAGAGAAGCACCCTTTTTTTTTCCTCGAGTCATATCGCACTTGATTTATAGCCTGCGCCAGCACTGCATTGTATATCGAAGAAAGGAATTCCTGAACTGTTTTGACAAGGGCAATTTGCCAGGTTTGGAAATGTACCAAGTTTGTTTCATGCATCTGTGCACAAACGTGCTGTGAGCACATATACACACGGCTCAGCGCTGATCAAACAGCATATTCATTACATCTTAAGACAAAACATCGTGAACATTGTGTGAGACAAATATTGCGTTATGTGTTTTCAAAGTCGATGCAGTTCCAAAAATAAAATGTTTGCCTGCTGCTCATGCAACATTAACACACACACACACACACACACCCCGCCATACAGGGAGTTTATTCATGATGTGGACAGATTCCCTGAGAAGATCACATGTGCTCACATACATATGCAGACACCAGCTCCAGATGTACGCAGCACAAACACCACTAATGCTGCCCTGCTCGTCATTAACCGACTGAGAGGAACAGTATTATGCTGATGGTGAAGCTTGGTGATGTAATGGGATTCATTTTGCACTCAAGTTGAGAAAGCCACAACCCTCTCTAGAGCTGGGAGATGATTCATATTATCATAACGGGACTCTCAGTGGAATCATATTGTGTGGATGTGAAGGAGGAAAACATTATGTAGGTTTTTGTTTAACACATGTGGAGAGAGTGATGTAAGGCAGTTTGTTCAACTGACTGTCGAATTAAGTGTTACATTAGATCTACTCATCATATATTGCTTTAATTAATTGTCCTAATTGGGTCATGATATCGTAGGGTGTTAGAATACTAACACAGTAAAACCAGTAATGATGATATGACAAAACACTGAGAATATTTTAGCATTATTTGGACCAAAACAGAAGCACATGTCTGCAGTCTGCTGAAGATCGCGTGTCACGATATTCTCTGTTCACGTGTGGGAGTGCTGTCATCAGAAGAACATCATCTTTTAGGGATGCGACTTTAAAGCGTCCCCATTCGGCTGTTTGAGTCGCCATCTTTCTCCTGAAACCACACAAACATCTTGGTTATGCCAATTGTACTTTGGCTTGCTGCTCTCCTGCTCTTGACATAAGATGTCTGGCTTTGTCTTCCTTTTTTCTGTTAACACTGCTTCCATATTGTCATGGTTTGTTGTAGTTCCCCATATTTTAAAACCAAATCAAAGTCTCTACATTTAAGCTCACACCAGCACATAATAATATTGTCAGAGCCATTATATAACACATTAAAAATTCAATAAATATTATCAGATATGATGTGATATGACACACCGCTAGCCATGACCTTAATAATATTACCCAGCTCTAACAACACCTGCACCAGTTTGTTTCCTCTCTGTCTCTCCCTTTTACCTTTGTTTTCTCCTTGGTCTCCTTCCTTCGCTGCTGTACTCATCACTCACTCGCATCCAGCTCTTAGTCTCATTCAGTTTGTTTATAACACGCTTACTCACACACACACACACACACACATGCGTGAGAGTGAAACATGTTGTAAGTAATCAGGTTTAACTCTCCTGGTAAACACGAGGGACTCTTGTCATCTCATTCACAGTTTCACCCTCAGCATGGCGGCAGTAAACCCACTGACAAACCAGGGTGACACAGCAAGACACTGGATAATTACAGCTGTTGATGCGCATTGATTCAACACGACAGCTCTGAGGATGTAATATTGTGCAAAGATTGCACCATTAAAGCTCCCAGCAATTGTTTTATGGAAGTAATTTCTTAAGGAATATATGGTTATTCCCTGTTTATGTGTTTGGCAAGGTTCTTCCTCTTACTCCTGTT
This sequence comes from Pempheris klunzingeri, assembly GCF_042242105.1. Taxonomy (NCBI): domain Eukaryota; kingdom Metazoa; phylum Chordata; class Actinopteri; order Acropomatiformes; family Pempheridae; genus Pempheris; species Pempheris klunzingeri. The sequence goes on from NC_092021.1 coordinate 24,418,820, forward strand.
TACTCCCACTGATAAGACTGCTACAGAAAGCAGGCATGCATTTTCATATACTTCTGATCATATTTTTGAATGTTTTTGTTGCTTTTGCCTTTTTATTAGTAGTTTTATGTGTAATAAAGTTTACTGTTTAAAATGCATCATTAAGTTAATACTGTTTCTATACTTATTATATGTTTTTGATAGTAAACTTTAAGGTGTTGTGCTTCAGTACTTGACTTTGTCCCACTTCCTTAATCACCAGTTTTGAGGGACAATTACCAAAACTGTGTCTTTTGCCAAGTTTTTAATAAGAACTGAAAAAAGATATCATCGGAGATATTAGTTAGATCAGTTTTTTTTCTCTCAAGACTCTCAAGTATCAGAAATCCATCATCAGCCGGGCTCTAAGGTGTGATTTGAATCCTTTAGGGTGTGGACACTGCAAGAAGATGAAGCCAGAGTATGATGAAGCTGCTGAAATACTCAACAAGGGGGCAGACGTAAGTTTCATGACCTTTTGTTTTTGTATTCGTGTGCACAGCATGCATCTCTACAGGCCCGAGTGTTGTCTTCAATTTTCATATCTCACACTCTGATGAACATGCAGAACTACACGGGTGTACTGGTGCCTCATTAACAGATCATAGTAATCCCTTCTCTTGGCCTGAAGGCTTTTGGCCAATTCAGCTTGCACGCTGGTTGGTCTGTCCTGCAGCCCAGCTCTCGATGTGTTTCTGATTAGTAGGGTGTGTTGCTCGTTGTTCCTCTACGCCATTCTGTCCTCAGTGGTAATCTAACACTCCTCAGCCAGGGGCATGGCCTATAAAACTCCAGCCTGGCGACTGGAGCAATTATCTCATCCGTGAGCGTCCCCCCGGCCCAACGTTTGGACCTTCTCCTTGTGGCTTCGTGCCCGGCACTGGAGGTCAATGGGAAAAGGCTGGCCATTATCTAATATGGATGGAGTGGAGCCTGTCTCACCCTGAGCCCTTAAGACCCTGCATATCATTTATTTCCTCCTCCGTGCTTCTCTGCTGCTGTTACTAATGCAGCATTTTTATATACAGCGTGTGCTCCTTTGCAAAAGGGTTGTTGATTGTTTCTTAAGTAGTTGGGGCTAATTGGTGTCATGCAACAGTTGTGTATAAGGGACGTCCACTGGACTAATTGAACAGATCACTTTCTCATTAGGATTTTTACCCACATGACTTGGGGTTTGTTATTGTTATGTCCCCACAGAGTCCGGGTGTGCTGGCAGCAGTGGACGCCACGGTGCACAAGGCTGTGGGGGAGCGCTTTAAGATCTCTGGCTTCCCAACTGTTAAGTATTTCGAGAAAGGTGAAGACAAGTTCACGCTGCCACATCTCCGAAGCAAAGACAAGATCATCGAGTTCATGCACAAGTGAGTCGCACACCTAACAGGCGACTCGATCATGTCCAACAAGCGCTGCCCGTGTAACACAAACACATTTAGACACCAAATCAAACTCATGCTCATTGTAGTGATTTAATCCTAAGCTTAAACATTTTAGCTGCTCACTCTCCTCATCTGTTACCTTCTACACAAAGTCAGTGAACTGAAGCACTGAATTTTAAACAGCAACTTTTCAAAACAACCCTCCAGTACAGTAGGTACATGTTTGGAAAGGGTCACCGTGAAAACAAATAGACCAGAAGACAATAGACATTATTTAATGTCATTCGAGCATCACTAATACTAACGTGTTACTGTTTTGTACTCTGTCTCTATTGACACCCCTTTATCACTTACAATAAATGTAGAGCAGTGTTTTTCCCTCCTTGCAGTATACATAATAGATGCTGCTTTGCTCTCTTTCATGTCTGCAGTCCCCAGGCTCCTCCTCCGCCAGAGCAGTCTTGGGAGGACAAGCCCTCCAGCGTCAGCCATCTTGGATCAGAAGATTTCCGAGAGGCCCTGAAGAAGAAGAAACATGCCCTCGTCATGTTCTACGCTCCATGTAAGAGCTCACAGTATTTCACATCACCTCTGCTTAACAACTGTTAACAAAGTAGTCTGGAAGTGAGCCACCACACAAAGGCCTGGAATCACTAGTGAAATCTTATCTGAAAACTTGCACTAGACACTTTTCACAAACTGTTGCACTGCATGTGCCTGCTGTGAGCCTGAAGGTCACAGCCCTGATCTGTTGGACTTGGTGTGATCATATCCTGGATTTAAACCAGTGTGCACATGTAATGCAGCGCTGCCTGTCAAGCTCCTCATCGCACAGTGTATAAACCCCACCTAAGCCGTGGGGAGACTCAGGAATGATTCAGATGACTGAGAATAGATTTGTGCGAGTTAAAAAAAAGTCACTTTCACCTCATATTTCAGGGAAAACATGGTATTCGGCACAGCTCTAAGAAATAGCACATGTCTGACTCTGACATGTCAAAAGGGATCTTTGCTCAGCTGGCAGTAAATTACAGCCTGGTCAGGAACATGGCAACGGTAAGATCGTGTGTGATCAGTATCTGGCTCTTAAAGTTCCAATGTCAATGAATGAAATAACTGCATGGAACATGAAAGGAGTTTCTTTAAGTTGTGAGCCCACAGAGAATTATTACCATCATCTCTGTGGAGCTTTTTCACCTCTTGTAGCTCATTGTTTTGGTTTGGCGCCACGTTTGCTGTCTGATTCGCTCTCCTCAGACCGCTGTACGCTACTTGTCCAGCAACTGTACATGGACAAAATAAATGACTATCCAGGGAAAATGTAGCAGCTAAAGAGGCAGATATTTTTCCCAGGAGTCGGTGGAGACCAAAGCAGAGCTAAATAAGCACAAACACCACTCCAAATGAAATCTGGAAAATGGGTGTTTAACATGACACTGATATGCCAGATCCTCTGCTTCTAAGTAGCCAAAAAATGATTCAAAGCTGCTCTACAGGTACCATAACACAAACAGTTCAGCTGCAGTTCAACTGGAGGATGTGTTTCCTAATCAGAATCAGAATCAGAATCAGAATTACTTTAATAATCCCCAGGGGGAAATTGCTTTTTGTTACACACAGCTCCAAAAGAATAAGAATAAACTTCAAACACAAAGTAAAATATAAATATATAAAAGTATGAATAAAAAAAAAGATGTATTTAAAATTATTATTGTACACTCAGAGTGAGAAGATGTATTATATAATACTAATACTACTACCACTATGATGTATAGATTAATGGCCACAGGCAGGAATGATTTCCTGTGGTGCTCTGTAGTGCATCGTGGTACAATTAGTCTGGCACTGAAAGAACTCCTGTATCTAACCAGCACTTCATGGAGTGGGTCCATCTTAAGAACACTCTCAGTCTCATCTGTGGGACCAACTTTTTTTTTTTTAATGAGCTGATATCTTTAAAATTGTCAGGGCTCAGTGTGATGACACTCTTCATCTGAATTCTCAAACAAAACACAGAAGCAGAGAAAATACAGACTGGCTAATGTGTGTAATTACCAATTCTCACACACACACACACACACACACACACACACACACCTCTGTCCCGTTTTTTTGCCCCTTGTGTCTGATGAGGGCTTCAAAGCCAACCGGGGCGCAGCGGTCAGGCTGCTGCCTCTGTTGGGCCCTTTGGTGCTTCCCTCTACAAAGAGATGCTCCAGATGCACATGAGGCAGCAACAACCTGCTGCCCGCCCACCCCGTCTGCAGCCTGCTCGCTGGAGTCTTATCAGTGAGGGGGCTTGCGTTTAATAGAGCATTTGATGAAATGCAGCTGCTTGCTAAGACATCAAGGCCGGAGCAGAACAATCCGTTTCTATGCCTCTGTGCCGGCGACAGCCGTGGTTGGTGGCTTTGTGTTTTCAGGTTGTGTGTTTTCCCGTTCCATTCTCCTGGACATGATATCTCAGGAACACTGTGAGGGAATTTCTTCAAATTTGGCTCGAACATCTATTTGGATTCAAAGATGAACTGATTTGATTTTTATGGTCAAAGCTCAGGGTCACTTTCACCTCACAAAAACATGTTTTCAGCCACAATTCATACTAATTATGGCAAAATTAGGATGAGATGATGAAGTGATGCTATTTTATATCCAAAAGGTCAGATGTTGTTCTGCAAAAACTCTTTTCTGGCCGTTACCCAACGCCATAACTCAGGAACTGAGGAGGGGGATTGTGATTTCATCATTTGTCGGATAATGACTTGGTGGCACTAATCTTGGGTGCCCACCTTCAAACTGGTCGTGATTCTTTGCAGCAGCATCCATGTTTGCAGCACTGTTTACTGCCATGGCTGCAACTTTGTGCTCAGAATCAGCCAGATGTGAACACATACGAAGAATCTGACTCTGTTTTCGGTGTCTCTCAGTGAACTTGCACACTAAAAGACATACAACAGATCAAGGACAGCAAGTTTAACAAAGTCAAATACATTTTATTAATATATTCTTATTTCACAAACCAAAAATTTGCCCCAACAACATGGATGGATGTAAAGTGATAAGTTGGCAGAGGCATACAACTGCCAAACAATAATTCTACGTTAGCAAAGGTTTTGGTTATTAACTTTTAGCCTCAAATCTGCATAACTGAACCTTAACTAAAACTAAATGCCTTCACACTCTCTCTCTCTCTGGCTGGCTCCTTCCTGACCTGTTGGTAGTCCCTTTGTATCCATGCAGTGTTAAATAAAAGCAGTTAAATAAATGCATACTTTGAGTACTGAGTGTTATGAGAAGCTGAGTTTTGTGGTGAATGTATTGCTGTGGTTACGTCTCTGCTTTTGCTAAAGACAAACAAATCAAGGATATTACAGCACATCTCCCTGACTTCTACCTGGCAGCATCTTTCTATCCATCTGTCTGCTTTTATCTCTACCTCACTGTCGGCCCCAGTCAGTAATTATGAGATGAAGGTGACTTAAAGTGTCTGTGCAGGCAGAGGAGAGAAATGAGAGAGGCAGGTCTCACTATCAACAGCAGATTAACCTTTTGACTATCTTTAAGCAGCTTTGATGACAAAAGGTGTGTCAGATGTGAAAACTGAAATATTCCTGTATGCTTTAACACAATCTCAGGCAGCCTCTGTGCAGCTACAACCACCTGCCTGGTTTGTTCTCTTCATGTGAGGCCAAAACATGGCGTACGACACATGACTGTGTTCTTTTTTTTAATCCATCCCTTTCAGAATAGCGACAGAACCTTTAAAGGTTTAAAGACCGTTTAATGTTGCTGCTAAAAGGGTGCCTCAGCAGGAAATGGGTTTCTGGCTTGTGCCGAACGCTGGCTTAGAGAGGCAGCTCTGAAATGGAAAGCAAATGGACGGCTGATGTGCAATTCAGTGGAAGATAGAGTTATCTGTGTGTCTGTGAATGCTCGTGGGCATGCAGACAACAGTAAAAGAAAAAAAAGAAAAAAACCCAATTATAACTGTGGCCGCCATCAGTCAGTGCACTTGTAGCCTCTGAAATCCATTTACAGTGGGATCGTTGTGTTAATGCTCTTAATGACTCACGGGAACGAATCCTAAGCTCCAGGTTATGACCAGGCCAGAGTCAACAGTGGGCAACCCAATGTTTCGTTTAGTCCATTTTGATAATACTTACATTTAAAAGATGAGATGTAGCTTTAACAGTCTGTTATACTAAAAAGCCTGAAGTCTAAAACAAGATTAGAGGCTATTATAGCTACAGATTAATGCCCATAGTTGGATGTTCAACATTCACGTACACTCATATCACAGATGGGTTGTGAGAAAAATATGTGCCCTCCAAAAAAATGAGGAATCGTCATACTTTCTTAGACGTATCTCCATTTTTGCGTGTTTGTCACAGCCTGATTTACTGGTCATTTAACTCTAATTCTTTCCTTGCAAGCTTTCACCCCGTCACTCACCGCCAGGCTGCTTCGTGTCTTCTTGGAGAATCTGTTTGTCTGTTTCTCGCCCTCTCCACCTCTCCCATTTCCAACAGCTGCAACAACAGTTTGAATGCAATGAAAAGAAGTAATGAGCGGCCACTCGACGTTGGCAACAAAAGAGCAAACCAAGCGAGCGGCACCTATAGGAAGTCAAACTTCAGCAGACGTTCAAAGAAAAACAAAATGTCTCCACAGTTATTACACTGTCTGATTGCGAGTGCAGTCCAACAACACATCAGTCTCACCTCAGCAAGTTGTAACTGGAATCAGAAAGTCCTTCTCCCTCACAGAATTATAGTTATCTTGCCTTCCCTTACTTGAAGTGAACTTTCTGTCTGTAAGTGTGACCTGTAGTTTGTATATTTGTGTGGCTGCTGGAGCAGAAAGAGCCGTGGAGGTTGTGTTTACGGCAGCAATAAAGAGATTTACAGTCTCTCATAACATACAAGTGAAGCATCTTTAAAGTGGCGTAAACCTCTGAATAACTGCAGGCTTGTCAGGAGGCCACATGCTTTATGGACATATTTGAGTGTGATGATAGTGATGTATGGACGTGATTGTTTGTATGTGTGCGTGTACATGTTGTAGCGTCACATTGATAAACATGTAGGCTGCTGTGTAGGACACGAGGCTAGACGGCGTGCTGTAAATGTGTCGTGCTGAGCTGTAATAATGTCCCATCTGTGTGTTCTCCTCTTCCAGGGTGTCCACACTGTAAAAACTCCGTTCCCCACTTCACCACAGCGGCGGAGCTCTTCAAAGAGGACCGCAAGGTTAGACCTGCTTTTTTTTTTTTTTTTACACATTCAGTAGTGTGCACACATTTACACCAAGCCGTGGTGACGTGCCAAGGATCCCTCAAGCTCAAGCTGCCACTTAAAGAAGCTACTAAAACCAGTTTTCTGTTATGACCCACAGTTAGAGGAGAGGATCAATATCGATTGCATCTCTGCGTGTCCAGTGAAATGTCAAGGCTGGGGTGTGTTTAGCCTGGATTATTCCTACCTGTCTTACTTGGTGTTGTAGCAGGTCTTTGGTTTAATTTGGTCACATTATGTTTTTATATTATTGGTCTTTAATAACCTTTACGTGTCCGTACCTTGTCCAAATGTTCACAAAATGAAAAAAGAAGAAAGAAAACATGTGTATGCAGAAACAAAAGATTAAATCAAGCAAATGAAGTAACATAAAAGAAATGTTAAATAGCACAGCAGTGGTCCCGTCAGGCCCCACGTCATGATGTCAGTAGAGGCTGCTGTGCATCAGCTACACTACAGACTGAAGATGTCTAATGTAGACCGTCCATCTATAGATACACACACGAAACCTTTGCTGTCGATGTGCTCAGTAGTTAGTGGTCATGAAATCCCTCCAACCGTGAGCTAATTGTTCCGTTTCTATATACAGAAATATAATACTCTATCTGCTGTGTGGAAATAAGACAGCTTTGTTAGTTGTTGCTGACAAAATTAATCCAGCAGTTTTGCCCTTTTCACACCGATTGTGCTAAGGTAGGCCAAACACACCCTGGAGGAATGTCTGTGCTGGACTGTAGGAGGGGAAATTAATACCAGTCTTCTTACATGACTCGGGGTAAGAAAGTAAACCTGCGTTCATAGAGCTTAATACTCAAACTCTACAATATGGACCGCACATTTACACACTCTGTAAATAGTGCAATCACATGCAAATTCAATGTTAACGGCCAAAAGTCACGACACTTTATAATCACTGTGGTTATCTTTTGTACTCTGCACACAAGCTTTTTTGACTCCGTGCCAGCTCAAAGCTCAATTTCGTAAAACAAGCAGCTGTTCAGAGGCAGACCGATCGCAGCCACGTGTTTACTCTAAATGTCCTTTTAAACAGCGGTATTCTCAAAACTCAATAATTCTCTTTTCCAATATTTCTCTCCACGTGTCGGTGAGGAATTTGACCACTCAGTTCAAGTGCACACAGTCTCAACAAATCTTCGGCACACTTGGGGCCTTGGGGTTACTGGAGGTTCACGCAGTCACAACAGGACACGCTCCTCCTCTTCGTTCATCATCTCTACTCCCTCTCGTTCTTTCTCCCTCAGGACTCGTGTCCTGACACCCTCCCATTCCCGCTTATCCCACTCCTGTTAATACACTCCGACTGCAGGGCTCAGTATTTCCAAACCTCTGTAATTATGTGACTCATTTTCTTCTCCACACACACACACACAGTGAAGAATGGAGCATATTTTTGGCAATACTCCGAGTTATGATTTATCATCCCAGAGTACCACTCACCTTGAAAAAAACCACATCAAATTGTCGCTTTTTGATTTTAAACTTTCATCCAGATTCTTAAGGTTAACCGCACATTGTTCCAGTAGTGCTCCGGCAGTGTTGCTCTCTCATTTGTTTGGAATTTTTCAAAATCATTGTCAGATGCGGTGAAACAATGACGCATCCTCAGCGACTTAGTCATCCATTTTTCTGAGGCAATCCTTTGTAACATTTCTCGATAACTTTAAACCTCAACAGATGAGCTAAAAATGTATGCGTGTATGAGTATTGCCCTCCAGCTGCAACTTCAGGAACTTTTACATGCCTCTGTTGACTTCAGTCTTACAGTGAACACTGAAATACATCATTGTGAATGTAGCAGCAGTTTGTCCTTCACATTAGAAAAGGAATGCTTCCTTTGGAGCATTAGTAAGGAGCACAAGTAGTTATAGCAGACGGTACAAAGTGTCTGACTCAGTCAGTCAAACATACAGAAGCTTCGATCTTTCCTTAATGGAGATATAATTCTCAAAATGCCAGCCAAGAAACACAACCTACTGTAACACTGGTGTATACAGAGAAGTTGCTCAGTGGTGAAGCCATAAAAGGTTGAACTCCCTTCTCTGAAACTACCCAGATCTTCCACACATCTTAATCTAGACTTTCTAAGTGTTATCAGACCAAATCAATCAAAATTATGAAAGTGAAATGAGTCATTTGAGACTGTTATACATGTCTCTGTCACAATGTAAGTGTTTTTGGGCCTAGTGACATCGCCTGGTCAACGCCATTGTTGCTTCGCCAACTCTAACCACTTAATGTTAAAATTAGGACATTCAGAACAGTCAGAAATGTGTTGTTGTGAGATCCAGTATGCAGCAGCACTTCCTTAAGATGAGCTATCTGTGAAGGTGATATAAATGCACAGCTTTAAGATCTCTCCTCTCTCTCTTATTGTCCATTCAGTGGCCGGCGGAGGTGTGCAGTTGTGTTTGAACAGGTGTAAATCTGAGAACCAGGCACGTGTTTACTTGGCAATCGTCTCTATTTAGAAAGCTGAGCCCCAGTGTATTGTACCAGGCTGCAGTTGATCACAGTCTATTAGCCGCCCTCGCCTCATTTACCAAAGACAAACACGAGCTTAGCTCCAGCTTTGAAGATGCAAACAATTAGAACTGCACACACTCTGCTGTATGGCAGCAGGGGACCTGTGAACAGGGTTTGTTCTTTTCTGTTTGTCTTTTCCCCAAATTCTAATCAATAGCTGCCTTAAAGGTCCACATTGGCTGGAAGTGCTTGTTTCCAAAAGCCGTCTGTTATCACTGAAATAAAACTGCTGCTTCATCATCAGACAGTTTGTCCAACATGAGCAAAATATTATGTATTTATTCTATTTTATTTTTATTTTCATAGGTCATCATCATTCATTAGTAGGTCATTCATCATTCCTGTCGCTAATAAAAGATAAAGTAATAAAAGTCACACAGAGCAACAAACACAAGCAGCAAGACATGAAGACTGGAAATAAATGTGAAGGTAACATTTTGTTATATTAATAAACATCCTCTACATTTTACAGACAGACTAGTTCACCATCGACCACACTAGATGTAGATGTGTGCACACTGTTCCTGTTGCTGTTCCTCTTGTTTTCACCTCCACATACAATGGCGAGCTGTTGGCTTGTTTACAGCCTGTCTGATTGTCAGCTTCCCTCCCTCAGCTGACTTTATCGCTGCAAACGCCGGGCTCCAGATTTCTGCAATTACTTTGAGTGCAACGCTGTCATAACCGATGCAAATGAGCGCCAGAGCTGTGACAATAAGACCCAAGTAATAAAAAGTTGGAATTAGCCGTCCCAACAGGAATTACAACACATCACAGATGCAGGCGTGCACCGCATTTCACTCAGTTTTTCATTTTAAAGGTAATTTACAGTGAATTCAGCCAATCCAATGTTACAGTAGGTGAACTATGCTGAACTTAAAGCCAGCGTTCAGATAAATAACAGCTTTCCTACATGTCTTTTTTTTTTGAGTCGAATTTAAAAACATACTATAAAAAAACAGAATTAATTAATACAATTTTAACATTATTTAATAATATTAAAAAAATATCCAAAACCTTAAAGAAATTACAGTCCATGTGTTTTGTTCTGCTTTATTTACCTGCAGTTAATGTGTATTGTCTTTTGAAAGTAGTATAGTAAATATTTACTGCATTTTATTATTTTACCATTACTATTTTATTATAATGCAGGAAAAATCCCTTGGAATAAAAGAGAGAGTTTGTTGTAGCACTTCTTCTTTCAAAGTTACATAGTCTCTTTGATATAACAGATGCTTATCAATTAAAATATTCCTTGATTTGCTCCAGCACCAGTCTTGTAGAGCAGCTCGGGGACATGCATATTAAGCTCTTCAAGCACAGGAACTTTGTTCTGAGTTTATCAGCACAGTTTGATTACTGCTCTGCTCCTCGGTGTGACGCCGGTGGATTTAGATCAAGCCAACTGGTAAAATGTTGCTCCACGGAAATTCTGCTTGGATCAGTGACATGATATGGGCTCCTCTGTCACTTCAAGATGAATCAATAAGGGAATTGGCTGCGGACCTTTGAAGAACGACGGCTCTACAGCTTCATTTTCCTCTGTCAATTCACAGCAACTCTGATTGATTACACACAGGGATGAGCAGTCAGAGAGAGTCCGGAGTCACATTATGTTCCTCGTTGCTGCTGCTGCTGCTGCTTAAAGCGCTCTTTGTGTATCTCAAACCGTCCTAACTCACAGGTGGTCAAATCTAAAAAGAATTCCACATTGTTAAAGTATCTGTTGATCGACTGCTCAGGTGAATATTACAGGATGTTGTCAGCTAGATTCTTGTTGACTGTTTAGCTTTTTTAAAAGGTGAAACACCTCAGTCCTGCTGAATACACACAGCTTGCAGCAAGTCTCAGAATTCCTCCTGTGGACGTACACTGAGGCCTAGTTTAAGACACCCGACTAACACACCATAAAAGAAGAATATCCCTTCCCCAGTGATGTGCGGAGGACCGTTCCTTCCCTGTCGTCCCTTTGTGTGCGCAGATGTCTATGCTGCTGATGCAGACAAAGCCAACGCTCAACAAAAGTGTACTCATCTAACAATATGTTGGCAGTTATGCAGATTTTCAACATTTGAACATTTGTATTTGCACGGGGGGGGGGGGGGGGGGGGGGGGGGTGGACAAAAGGCACTTGTATCTTGTAATTAGGACAAGAAGTTGTGAGCGTCGTTTCAAGGTTGGACGCGCACAGAAAGCGCCTAATATGTTTTCCTTCCGCATCAGATCTGTCATTTGCACATTCAGCTGGAGCAGACAGATGGACGGGAGTGATTATTTGATAGTGACAAGTTCAATGTGCAGCGCTCAGCACCCTGAGAGAGGGTGACATTTCAGCTGTCCAAAAGGACACGCTGAGTGAGCCGAGGAGGCATTTACGCCTCACTGGGGCAGCTTGTCACTAATCAATGCAACAGCCTCGCAACATAAATCTTCCAAGTTTTTATGTAGACGTGATTGTTGTGGGATTTTCTTTTCTTTTCTTCTTCTTCTTCTCCTCCAAGTAACCTGGAAAGAGGAACTAGTGGTCTAACATTGGGCCTATTCATCGCCAGAATAGCTGAATAAGTGGAAGCAGTCATTGTAATTGCCCATTTTACAGCTGACAAACTTTGACTTCTCTGTTATATTCTTTTTTTAATATCCTGCATGTACATTCTTGTAGTATTGATCTACTATTATAATAAAGTTTATTTGTTCTGGAAATATACTGAGCGCTTAGAGACCCAGAAACAATAACTAATTGAACCCAAACAATAAAATTGCTGGGTGGGAATTAAAATCATTATTACGCATCGATAAAACAGGAGAATATAATGATAGAATATGAGCCAAATCCTCTATTAGCCTGCTTTTAGGTGGCGGAGATGTTGCAGATCTTGCCAGTTTTAATAACCACAGGAAAATTAGTGGCTACATTAAACTTCATCATGGTTAACATTGTTTTTATTGTCAAAGTCAATGAGCACAACTTTTCTAAACACATGAAAATAGACACAATTTTCCATTGTTTAACTTTTCCTTAAATATAGATTGAAGAAAATTGTCTTAGGAGTTTTAATCCCTGTATAAAACATGCTGCATAGTATGCTAATACACTAACCATGTTTCATAAGAGGGATGATCTCATGAGTTATGTTTTACAACTCACCGATCTCTGATAAGGCAGCTTCCGTGTTGTATTAAATGAATGTTTGTGTAACGTCACACTGAAGGCGATTGCTCTGTTTTCCTTAGATCGTGTATGCAGCCGTGGACTGTACAAAAGGACAGAACCACGAACTTTGTAAGCAGGAAGGAGTGGAGGGCTACCCGACATTTAACTACTACAACTACGGCAAGTTTGTGGAAAAATACAGTGGAGATCGTGGGGTAAGTGGCACTGCATATCTCACCTGTCTACCTTTCTACGGTCTCTGAGACTGTTAACGTACCATCTTTTTCTTTGTGTTAATGTAAGCTGATTCATATCCACAGGATACACCAATAAATAGAATAGAAAAGATCTATTCTTAAGCCAGAGAGCTAATTGAAATACCAATTTTGCCATAAAAATATTTCTAGCATCATGGTAATGTGATGTTATGTGCATGAGTTTAGAATTTAAACCTGTTTGTGTGCTGACTGAGCCTCATGTCCAGGTTCTTAGAGTATCTTGGTCATGGTTTATGTGTGTACACATCCCACCTTGATCAAACTGAGATACTGTGGCATGTGAACATCTTACCCAGATTTCTGTTTACGACCTGCCATGCACACCGGTGTGATCTCAGACCGAGCTACATAGTATTTAGAAGTAAAAGTGCAGCAGCGTCCAGGCAGCCAAAAACCTGAAGGTTTTTATCCGTAGCTGCTGGGGTTCAGAAATGACCGAGTGGGTGAATGCAATCTGGATAGTGTTAGAAATACATACACAGGTATTTGAAAGAGTGTGTGTCATATCCTGAAAATGAATCAAGATGACTTGAAGGCAGGTTACTAGTGCGCTCATAAACATTCTCACTGTTGGTTTCACTGTCTGTGTAAACCCCCGATGGCTCCCTGCTTCAGAAGCAGTCTACCATGTGTTGTTCAGTGTACGAGGGTGGGTGTTGGCTCTGCTTTTTCACACCTACACTATTTCCCCTGTGGACGGATCGCCACAAATGGACAGAAATATTTTACTGAATAACTGAATTATTCATGACAAAATGGATAGTTGGGGTCCAGGGTGATGCGCACAGACCTGGAGTACGGAGACAAGACGCAGGCACATCTTAATATTTTAGCGAGGGCTAAACAGATCGACCTTGATCTTGGCAGCAGGATTTGGATTCTGTGTTTACTTCACTTAACCTCCGCGCTGTTCGACAAAGTCGAGATGATGTTTAATGATGGGACTGAGCTCTGTTAGATTGTGTCGGGCTGTGAGATGATGACTAAAACGCGTCCCTCCTCTCTCCACAGGAGGCGGGCTTCATTGGTTTCATGCGCAGCTTAAGAGGACGTGATCAGGAAAAGGTCGTCAAGAGGAAGGAGGAGCTCTGAGGGCGGCGTGCAGGGAGGTGTGGGGGGGGGCGTTGCACTGCAGTTTGTCATTGCACTGTGACCCTTGACCCTATCAAGGGCCCTATCAGCACTGACGTGGGAGACTTGACCTCAGCGAAAGGCTATTTTTTTACACCGTTGTGATCATGTTTGTAAGAATACCAACAAAGTACCTACAGTCAGACCAACCACTTGAGACTTCTTTTTCCATGGATACGCTGATGGGCAGAAAATACAGTCGAGAAAAGTGATTTCTTTCTTTTTCTTTTTTCTTTTGTTTTTCTTTTTTTGTTTTTTTCGCCCAAACACTGTGACTGCATATGTGAAAAGCTACACCCTATACTGTATATCTATGCAATACTGACCCCTGCTAAGCCTTGTGGGGGTCTGTGTAACTGATTAACACCCGTGGTGGTGGGGCATCATTAATTAAAGGTGGAGGCTGCGCTGTCCGGCCCTCCACATAGGTCCTTATCCAGTCCCATCAAACCTGCTCTGTCTCTAGAAGAGACACACTTAATAATTGACGTTCACCTGTTGGTTCCAGTGTTTTTGTACAGGAGCTTCACGTCCACAAGTCCAGAACAGTCCAGAATATTGCTTTGGTATCTTCACAGATGAGCTGGAAGATAACTGCTTTTAACACCATCTTCTAAAAAAAAAACAAGAAGAAAAAAGCCTGTAGCTTGTGCAGTAAAAGGTGAAGCGCTACTTTAGGGCGCTGTGAAGTCGGTGAAATCACGGCCAAGCGGTCAATATTCTGTATGGTTCCAGGCTGATTAGTTTTGCTTGTAGAAAGGACTTACACATGTTTGTTTGCTCAAAACTGTGGCCTTAAAGATATGAAAATTAAAAAAAAAAATAGCTGGAATTGCAGACATGAAATCTGTGGAAGGAGTCAGCGGCCTGGTGCCCTTGCAGTTCCCTCACGTCATGGACCAGAGCGAGTCAGAGGAGGAGGAGATAAAAAACAAACAAGCAAATGCCAAATATTGTTGCGCATTGCCCTCGATAACTTCACGCGTCGGACATTTCCAGATATTCCAGATATATTCCAGCTGTAATGACGTTTTGCTTCTTGTTCGTCCACTGTTTTTCACACAGAATGGGACTTTGCCCGTGTTTTAACAAAGGTAGGGCTCATTTCCGTAAGCATGGGAGATGCTCAAGTATGGCGGCTAATATTGCATGTTGATCATTAAAAAAAAAAAAAAAAAACACATCCCTCCGTCCACTGAGGTGATATGGATCGCACCCACTATTCCACAGTCCCCTCTGCATTCACACATTGTTCAGGGAGATGCTGGAATAATTCAGACCTTTGGTTTACACTTTGGGCATTCAGTGTTTGTGTTTAAGGTTTTATGTCCATGTGTTTCTGCCACTTTCTGCTGTACTGAACTACACCAAGGAGCCAAAATGACAGTTCTCTGGACAGTTTTGTCTGTGTCTGCCTGCCATGCCTTGGTTTGGAATTGCTCAGCCTCAGTTAGCTTGGACAATGCTCTCCCATGCCTACTCTACCATGGATTACTTCACAGTACATCCAAGGAGTAATCAAGTACCAAGTAAGTGGAGTCTCCAGTTCTCCTCCTGCTTCTGGCAGCATGGCACCATCAAGTCGGGGTCATCATCATTTCTTTTATGTTTTTTTTTTTTAATACTGTGTGTTTTCAACTCCCACGCTTAAGCCACCATAAATATTTAACGGCTTATCTGTAGCTGAACTTGTGTTTTATTATTCACGACTTTGGTTTTCTTTCATTATGAATACAGTTCTCAGGGATAGCGAAACACAATTAAAGGGAACTAGTTTGTTTGTAATTTTGCATTCCAGCTGAATAATTTTGAGACCTAGGTCACCAAATTAAATATTGTTTACATTTGTATCCCAAGAAAATAGGAAAAAACAATTGAATTGTCTTTTTTTTTTTTTTTTCTGTGCTATATCATGACGACATGTAGTGAATAAGAAGTATTGTCAGTAGATGTTACTGAACCTTTTTCCTCGTCAAACATCATCAGTGTGATTCTTAATGGACTCATTCCAAGTGAAACTGTCCCAAATGTTCTGGCTGGCACCAAACACTTATTTTGTGTTCAGTGTTCAATGTGACTAGTAACATTTCATGGTGAGTGCTTTACACAGTTCGGTGTTGACATATCGCTGTAATTAGGTGGTCACTCTCCTCCCGAGGGGAAACAGTAACCTTTGTTTACTGTGCCCATTTGTTTCTGTTTAGGAGCCTCCGCCGTGGCATCACACGTTGGTTGAATAATAGAAGGACCACCTCTGTCTTATCCCAAAGGTATCCATGTTGTATGGGAATTTGTCACACTTATGCCAAGAAGTCATTGTTGCCTTTGTTGATTATTTTCTGTGCCCAGCCGTGCGTACAGTTTTTCCCCTTGCAGTAAGGACCTTGCAAGAATAAAAAAAAAATAAAGTCAAACATTTCCAAAACATTTTTCACTTGTTTTTATAAAATGTACACATTCCTGCTCTGTTTGTATTGTTTTACATAAAAATATATATGAATCTTAGTACACACATTTATTTTACCCATGCAATGAAATAATGTAATAAATAACTTTTCCTTCAGTGCCGCCATCAGCTCACATTTTTGTCCAATCCTTTGGTTTATGAACAAATACTTGCAGAACTAATGACATTCCCACCAGCCTGAGCTGCACACGTTTGGTGCTAAGAAAATGTTAGCATGCTCAAATACTAAACCAAGATGTCAAACATCACCTGCTAGACACAGTGTTGTCATTATGAACGTGGTGACGTGGCGCTAAAACTAAACCACAGTCGTGTCACAGTAACTTTAGTAAAACAGGTTATAGTAACTAAACACTAAAAGTAATCAATTATTTTACTATTTTGAACTTAATAAGTCATTTGAGTTATTTTTCCATGCAAAAAGGCCAAAATGTGATGATTTGCTGCTGTCTTTGGTTAAGTTATAGTGAATTTAATATTTTTGGATTTGGAAATGAACTAGGTTTAGTCTCTGGGATATTTTAACAGGCTTTTTCACTGTTTTCTTGACTGAACGATTCATGGAGAAAATAATTACAGATTAATTGGTAAAAAAAAAACGTAATTTGTGGTTGCAGCTCTTCTGTGTTTACTGCCTCATCCACATCCATCAACAATGTTAAAACTCACTGAAGAATATCCAGAGCGTGAGAACATTTAAAGTTATTTTAAAACACACCAGCAGCACTGAAGCTACAAAGTTGGCACGATCAAATAAATGGGAGTTGACCTTGTTGGGTCGCTGGGCTGATGGACAGTCCTGGTGAAAGCAGTTTTTGTGTTTATTTTGACATTTCTCTCAGTTCTGCATCTCAGAAGGGAAACAAATGGCCCACAAGCAGCACTCAGCAGATCTGACACTGATGGCTTTATTATGAGAAATGGCTGGAAAATGGCACTGGACTGGAAAGTGACCCCACTCCCAGTGACGTCGGCTAAAACCCCGTCATAACTCCGCCGCCTGAACTTCAGCATTTCAAGATGACAAGAATGTTGAACATTATAAATCGTTGTTTTTAGAATGAAGGTCCTGGGAAGGCTGGGTGGCGTCCAGTCCACCTCGAGGCTCGCACTAAGCCGAGGAGTCACTTTCAGACTGAAGTTACTTGTGCTCGATGTGTTCAGTCTACAGGTCATGCAGGTCTGCTTAGATAAAGTGCCGTTGTTTGAATGCATGCGGTGTTGAGCCACAGCAGGCTGATGAATGCCTGCGCGCACAGGCAGAAATACCCTCTCAATCCCAATTTCTCTTTGGAGGATTTTCAAAAGGGTGGAGCACTTTGTCTTGCCTGGAGTTCACAGGGTTGTTAATACAAAGTCAAGGTCCGCTCGGATTCAAGCACCCTTAACAGAAGCCATTTTGACTTTATGGATAATTGTGTTTTGGGCTGTTTAGAATTTTATCTCTGTGCTGTGAATCTGCACTCATCTGCCTTCATCCACCTGGCCGTCCTCTACCTCACCTCTGCGTCTGTGTCATCACTGCGTTGTTGTTTATTTCTTTTCACTAAAGCTCTTCTTTTTTCAGATAAAAAACTTTTTCCATTACATTTTTTTCTGCTAATCATTATGTCAACACTGGGACAAATTGGTTCAAACGCCAGAAATCAATGAAATAAATACATCCCAGAGTATCTACTTCAGAGAGATAAAGACTAGCTTTTCTCTCTTGAGGCAGTGATCAAAGTGATTTGCATCCTTTGCTGAAAGATCCTCATTCATCCATTCAATGGAGCCGTCTGTCAGCACTGAAAAGCACAACATCCCTTTTATGTTATTGTTGATAGAAACTGGTAAATTATAGTTTAGGGAATGCATCAGAACTGTACCATTAAAATGCCAAATGCTCATCCTTGATTGGCCGGTGAAACCATCCAGGGAACTGGAACAGGCCTGCAAACGAACAGCCTCCATGTTTAACAACCACAAACAATAGATTTTTCAGCAAATGAATGGAAGCTGGATGCACAGAAATCTATATGTGCCATGTGAGACAGTTACAGCTGACTGTTTGTAAATGTTTCTGGTATAAAGATCGGATCGGGCGGAGGCTGAACTGCCATTATTCATATAATGATTAGCTCAAGATTGTTGTTAGCAATTAATTATGGTTAATTATGTTGCCGCTTCCTGTCACTGAAAACATGGGGGTCGAAATACTCTACAGACAACATGGATTGATCTATTACATAATTAGATATATTTTCATTTAGATTAGCTTCAATTTTTCATTCTCAAAAACATTGAGCATTGTTGATTTTTAGGAAATACATGTTTTGTAGCACAGCACCAGCACTTCACTCAGACTGAACACAAATGATATAGATATAGAGATATACTCAGGATGTATTTTGTTAAGGTTATAACAGTTAATGCCGGTGTCATTCAAACTCTGAGCCCCAAAAGCAGGCTTTGTGTGAAGGCACCCCTGTAATTACACCCATTGTCTAATAGATCATTGCATGAAGATTCCCCATCAGCACCACACTAAAATACTCTAAAGTGAGTATTTCAGGTCTTTCCATTGAAATGATCTTGTATCTGTGGAGTTTGGCTTTAATAATGAGGCTTCTATCCTAATTTACTTTAAATAAATCAAATATATCAGATCACTGTGCGCTGACTGCTAATGTTTGTCAGTTTGCTGGTCGTTCGTCCTTCATTTTGCTCCCGAGTGAGATATCAAGATATATCAGCAGCTGGTGGACACTTTGCCATGAAATTGTATTTGCATATTCCTGTTATCTAAAGGATGCTTCCCAGCGTTTTTTGCGAGGCATATTCACACTCTAATCACATAATAAAATCTTTGGATTCTGACGTGGCCTTCTTCTTAGCACCACCCTGAGAAATAATTTTCAGTATTGCTTGGCCTGTCCTAGAGTTCTCACTGATCGGTGTAATGAACAGTGTGCTCTCCAAGGACAGCTACTGAGGCCTCAGACTTGTTGTCATATCGATTCTCACCCGATACTGACGGTCTTTAGAAATCACATTTCCTGTAAAAATGTCAGAATCCTGCAGCTGAACTAAAAAAACACACTGCAGGTGTATTTTTAGATACTTCGTAGATCCCAAGAAATCCTGAGCTCAGAGTTGAAATGCATGATGATGACATCCAGGGAAAGAGACAATTGGCACTGATGTGTTTGCCTGCTGATATGTTTGCACCTCCTCTGTTTAGACTGTGTCACAGAGGATGACGACACTGCCTTCCTCACACCTGACATCCTCTGCACTAAACACTTACCGAGACCTGTGGCTATTCATCAGCTTGTCAGCAGCAGCTGGCATCCATCACCCACTTCCACTCTGAGTGTCTTTTGCCCTCTGTTTCACACACACACACACACACACACACACACACACACACACACGGGCCATGAGGGTACTGAGGAGGTCCCTTCAGGCTGACACATCGCCTGGGAGATTGCATCGGTACGTGTGAAGGATGAGGCCACTAACCGTCTCTGTATTGTTGTTATTTCCTCTTGCAAACAGTTTTCTGTTTTCTTCCACACTCCAACAGGAAATGTATGGAAATAGGAAAAAATGCTGATGCCAGTGAATGGCCTATTTCAGGTCTGAGTGCAGCACTAAAGCGTGGCGGGCTCTGGGTACGCGTTATTCATTTTTCATGTTATTTTAATTTTAACATAAGAAAATCTCAGCATCAGATGCTTAGGAGTGGAGCTAATTTGTTGCTGGCTCTCGGTGGGAAAGAAGCAACTGGAGCAAGTAGAGATCTGAATAAAAAGACAAAATCTGGAGAAAATTTAAATTATGAAACATAGAATCTGTCACAAAATGAATGAACTCATGAATATTAACAATCTCAGTTAAAGACAGATGAGTGAATATACTGCAGTAGCACAGAGTTTACTACCAACCCTCTTTCACTGTGAATAGTATTTACACTGTAGTATTTTCTTATAATGTTCTGTCTACAGTATATTATATGTTTTACCAGCTGTTACCCTGCTACTGTTTATATTCTAATGTTTTGTTTAATCATGTCCATTTCATTTTACTCTTTCCACTTCAATTTGCAACTGCAGAAAAGTATAATGTACTGTGTCCTAGTGGCTGACCATGTGCTAGAAATGTTGAATAGAAATCTCTAAATTGGCCTCGAGCCAATAATTATATTATTATTTTTCTCTTGCTTATTTCTCTGATTGTCATACATGATTAAAATAAACTCTTGCCGTTATTTTCAATTCAAAGAAATTGCATGTAATTTAATCTGGTGAGTTTTGCTTAAATTAATCTAAAATTATTGATGAATTTGAAAAAAAAGAAACAAATATTATACACAACAACAACAATATTATATTGGTAGAAACTGAAAAATCCTGGCATTGTAAATGTACCCAACAGTAGCAATAGTTTGATTAAACATTTGATGTGAGTGCAGTCAGTCTGAAAATAAAACTTTCTATTATTGGGAACAAAAACATTACACATTACACAAACACTCATTTATGCAGCAGAAGCAGTGACAGGGATGTATTGAAACTTTTTTATTTGATTTTCTTTTTTAAGTTTTGTTGGGAACCACTAAAACATATGATTCATTTTAATTCTTTAAATATTCATGTTTGGGTGTTTTTTTCTGTGATGCTGATGAGAGGTTACTTACCCACAATGCACAGCGAAAAAGCCACGTAAACCTGAAGAATCATCACCGCCGACTTGCTAGCTCTGCCTCTGCAGAGTTTCTTAACATATCACAGATGTCCACATGATGCAACAGCCGTTTATCAGGTATTACACTCCCAACTGATTACCTCTGATTGTCAAAAATGCGTGTTTTGTTCAGGTTTGCTCACAACTTTGCCCCGAGTTGTGGGCATGCACAGTAGCTAGCTGCTAGCTCCTTAGCCTGCTAACGTTAATCGCTAGGAAGTGCTGGGAAGAAGCTAATGTAGTTAGCATTAGCGGCTAACGGTAGCTACCGTTACCTTACCTTTTCTGGTGTAGCCATGAAATCTGTGTGTGTAGCTAGTTGGATAGTTTTTCTACAATGAAAACTGACCTCCTGGAATACAGGAAAAACATTAAAAGATATGAAACGAGTGGCTAAGACGGCAAGCTGTCACGTTTTACGTCAACAGATTTAACATCTGTGCTAACTAGCTAGATAGCTAATATACATCCTATTTAACTAGCTAGCTAGCTAGTTAGCACAAAGGTCTCTCCTCTGTCAAACCGTTGTCGTAACAACAGCCTTGTTCTTTTTAGTTCATTAAACCAGACAGTATAAATAATATTGAATCCTTGAGGTTTCTTTGAAGTTCATAAAGCCTTCACATTCTGCCACGAGAGCGATGAAAGCATAAATAAAATGAAAAAACAACAACATAATATTCCCTCTAAGCACTTCCTCTGAACGCCCCTTCGATCAGCTGGAGCTGTCCATGGTTCTAACTACCGACCGCACGACCACCGACCACCTCAGGGTCTGTTGAACCCCCTACAGCTGCAGAGCTTCTTAAAGGCTGTAATTGTGCCATCAAAAGTTAAATGTGTCCCAGAGACCCGAGCTCATGTGTGCATGTTTAGGTTATTGCCAATAAAGGCATTAACTTTAATTAAAAATCTCATATTTGGTGATATTTCTCAAACATACTCGAGCTAGATGTTCATTTCAAGCCAGTGACTCAGTTTGCTATCAGGCTAACTGTGTATGAATAAATGGAGAAAGTAAATACTCCACCCACTGTTTAAATGCTTTGCACTGTTTGACGTTTTCCTTTGTAATGTGGATGTATGCAGGTGTCTAATAACTTGTAGCTGTACTAAACAGAGAGCCGCAAACCTCTGAGTCAGGTTCTGGTTTATGTTTCTTCCTGTCAAAGGGGACTTTTTGTCTGCCATTGAATGCTTGTTGAAGTGGGGATTGTTGAATCCTTAATGTTCTTGAATTGTTGAGTCTCTTAATTACAGATTTTGCTCTTGACCTGCTCTTTTTGTGGAAATGTTTATGGCGCTAATTAAATAAAGATTGATTTATATTTATATTTTGACATAACTGTGATTTGGGCTTAAAAAATATGCACAGGAAGGTTTGACTCGCACTGACAATGCACCAAGATCACTCACTTCACAGCCAGATTTCATCGGGATCTTGAACTGTCAGTGAGGCCATGATCAGTTTTGGTCACATTTAAGTGTTTTATTTAAGTGTTTGACACACAACATGGACTGAATTAAGGGCCCTGCACTGAACAACTGTACTGTTTGCAGGTCTTCACTGAAATTTCCAGAGCTATAAGATGTCAATGGTGTTGTTTGCCTCTGTGGTTCGGGTCGGGGATGGCCTGCCTCTCTCTGCATCCACCGACTATGAGCAGGACAAAGAGCTTCAGGAAACCAAGAGGCACCTCAAAGGTCTCTCCAAGAAACTCAGCCAGTTCCCGGACCGCTGCACGCTTAGGACTGGGCCGTATAATGTCAAGTAAGCCATGTGGGATGTTGATTTTGGATTCCCAGTGTTTAGACTTTCAAACCACACATTACCTAATTACAGCCATAACCCATTATATCTACCAAGGATATCCTGTTAAATGTGGATAACTGAATATGCTAGATAAGAACAGGATTTTCATGCTGATTTCTTTGAATTAAGCACATTTTTATTTCTAGATATCAAATGCAGTTTAAAGATTTAACTTAAGAGATTTTGATAATTTTATGGGTCTTTATCCGTTGACACCCATGGGTGATTAAAGAGTCTGGCTCTGACAGTGTTTCCGCTCTCTTCTTGACCCCTCTAACACAACTTTGATGGAAAAATGCTTTTTGAAATTGAGTGTTTTGACAGCTGGGCCTTCATTTAAGATGTCAAACTGTTTAGAAAAGCCCCGCTGGTGCTCAGGGAAATGCTTTGAAACTCTCTCAAATACTGTTTGTTAAGAGCTAATTAGTCTTATTAAGATAGAGAACGTGAGCTCAAAAGAAACCCAGAATCAGCCATTAATGAGCCAGCTATACTTTTCAACAACCAGAGTCTCCTTTGATAAGAGTTTCTTTAATCAATGAGAGCCTGAAGCTTCTGAAGAAGAGAAGGTCAGAAGACAGTGAAGGTCAGAATGAGGCAGCCAGTATTTAAAGTCACAGCTAATCTGTTCTGTGATATTCTGGGCCCTTTAGAGGCCAGTATCATTTACACTATGTTATATTTTTGTGTCATTAAAGCAGGAAGAGATTCTTTATATCACTGTAATTGATGACAGTTTTTGGAACACGTGTTTGGCTTGGTATACATCTTTTATAGGGTTTAAGAATATATTGTATCTAGTAGGAATTAAGGACTTTGAAGTGACCTTGATGTGGACTACTTTTTATTCACAAAATGTAAAATATTCATGCTGTAACTCACTTATGCAGCATCCTTTATACCAGGGTACTTTGTCCAAGAGTAATCTATCTACAGGGAGTGTCTGATATATTTTCTGATATGGTATCAGTAAAATATTATAGGGACTGTGCATTCTGTCCAGATATTTTGTCAGATATAATGTCTGGTGACACACTAGCAGAAGCTATAGTCTTTTTTTAACAGACCCTCTTAAAGGCGTCGTGTCGCTGATCTTGATTTCTTTACAGTGGCTCTATAGATTCCAATTCCAGATTATTGTAATCAACTTCAGAGCTCTGCATGGTCAGGCACCTGCCTGCATCAGTGAGCTACGACTGCTCTATATGTCCAGTGGGTGTCTGAGGGCTTCTGATGAGAGCTTGGTGGTTGTTCCTCCCTTCAGGCTCAAAACCGAAGGAGACCATGACTTTGAAGATTTGGCTCCTAAATTTTAAATTCTTTTTGGTTTTATCGTGAAGCACACTGTGTCTGATCTTGAAAGGTGCGATATGAATTACTGTAGGCATACTATTCTTAATATACTCACATCAGTATTGACACAACCAACTGGTAAAATGCCCTCCTGCTTCCCGCTGATAGTCAGTTGCTTCATTTCTGAGGCACAGCAGCTACGCAGTAAAATGCTGATATCAGATTCACCCTCATTCTTCAGATATCTTTTTGTTTCTTGTTTTTTTTTGTCTAGTCTCATGATAATAATCGCACCACTCGGTAGTGTTTGTTGACATCAGTTTAGATGTTGTTGTGATAACTGGCTTTACCCTAAATTGTGCTCTGAGCTATTCAGATAATGTAAAAGTCTTTGTATGCGGGGAATTTAATTTGTGCTCTGTGTAACAGTTCACACTGCAGGGCCAAAAGATAGAATGTCTGCTGAGGTGCATATGAATATAAATGTGGGATTGTGTTTAATTAGCTGTGAACGTGTGTATTTTAGACACAAATGTGCTGAAATATTGTTTGTACTTGGTTTAGAGCAGCAACCAGCAAAATCAGATACGCCATTGTGTAAACGGCACTACATTTAGCTCAGTGCCCGAATTACAGTTTCCCAGGGTTTCTGTGAAGAGAAAATAGTGTGTGAGAAGCAATGATGTTCGTGTGTGTGTTTTAGTTTCACAAGCTCATTGGGTGTTGGATACCTGATGGTGTGCACTGCAAACTACCCCAACGTGCTGGCCTTCTGCTTCCTGGACGAGCTACAGAAGGAGTTCATCGTCACCTACGACACCAAACGAATCAGCAGCGCCGTGCGGCCGTACTCTTTTATTGAATTTGGTAAGCTTCATGGAGTTTTACAGCCTGTTCAACTTCCTGTCAGCTCACAGCTCACGTATGATGGCAGTAGCTGAGAGTTAAAAGGCAAGGGTGTCTTTGTTCATCAATAATATGGGGAAAAGATTCTTTGCAATATAAGAAAACGTACCAATTTCTACTACAAAGTTAGCCTCATATTGAAGCAGTTTTAATTTGATTGAATCTTGTTCTCGCTTATTTCCCATTATTTTGACCATTTTTATAATCTCACCGGTATATTTAAAAAAAATATGTAAGGAACAAGGTACATTTTCTCAGGCACAACAAAATGTACTCTGGCAAATGTGGCTGCTACAGTTGTATAAAAGGCAGGTTTGGGGAAAATGGCTACGTCCTGCAAACATCCTAGCCAAACATTACAGTGTACCCTGAGTAGGGCTGCATGATTATTGCCTTTTTTATGAATCTGTGTAGTAATTTGTGATTATTTTGTACATTTTTTTTAGTCTGTAAAATGTGTCCATCACAACATCTCAAAGGTCAAGTGGACATATTCAAATTGTGTCCAACCAACAATTAAATACCAAAGATGTTGGATATGCAATGATAGAAATACATCAAACCCAGAGATTGTTTAGTGACTTAAACAACAAATCTATTATTAAAATATATGTTGAGTGATTTTCTGTTGATCGGCTTATTAGTGAATCATCTCTGATGTGTGTGAAAGACAGAAACCTTGCTTTAATCCTGCTCTTACATACCGATCATCTGTTCATAGGCCTTGTTTTGCTCCCATTGTTATTAACCACCTTGTTGTTGTGCTGACCGTCATTGATCAGACACCTTCATCCAGAAGACCAAACAGCGCTACAACAGCCCACGTTCCCTGTCCACCAAGATCAACCTGGCTGACATGCAGACTGAGATCAAGCTGCGACCGCCCTACCAGCTCTCCCCTGAGGACCTGCGGGCTATCAATGGATTCTCAGTGCACACACCCTCCAAATACAAGGGCATAGGTAGGACATGAGCTGCACACACGCACAGCTCATACACACCTTGTGCAAGTATGAAAGAGGTTTGCTATTGTAAGAGTCTGCCCACTTATTTTTGTTCTGATCTTATCGTACTCTCATTACTTGGCAGTGTTAACAGTGGCTGCACTGGTCTTTGTGGCACATTGACAAAGAAAGGTCACTGGTAATTTCCACACAATACTGTATCCTTTACCAGTGACATTGAATGCACCATGACACCTGTCATTTTTCTAGACTCTTCCACGTGGTTTAAAGGTGATGTACAGTATAGGGATGTGCATTTTAAGCAAAAATACTTGAATATTATTACTTAAAAAAAAACAAAAAAACTTAAAATTAATCTTTATCGCCTAATATTCTAACTGGCGAAAGTCTTTCAGCACAAAACAATCATCGTTTATCGTTTTAATAATTACTACTGAGGGATAGTTAACAGCTAATTTAGCATTTTTCTCATCATTATCTTCTTTGACTTTCAGTTATTATTCAGTTATTTTCTGAGCCACCGCTGCAGCTGAGCATCGTTTACTTTAAACTCGAGGGCACATTTTTTCAGCTAGAACCTTCTGGAGGCGTGACAACATAAAACCTGGATGAATATCACTTTAAACCGATTTGCTTCAAACAAACAAAAAAGCAACAATGCGCTAAGAATACTGTCTGGCTGGTTGTCAGATATATGCTCAGTCAAACGGCTCCACTGTTTCTCTGTTGCTCAGACCCCCCCAATCACTCAAGTTGTTCCAGAAAACAACCCCCTACTACGCACCATCACACCTCAGCTGCCCAAAGCTAAGCGATGCCACCTCGGGTCACTTAGAGCTGTTGTGTTCCCCCCTGACACGCTCTTCAGGGCGGCTCTGCACGCTTTGTTCACTCTCTGATGGCTGCCCTTGCCAGCCTCTGTCTTCTGTGAGCATAAATCATGTTGTCTCCAGTTGTACACAAATACAAATCTGAAAATACTAACGCGTCACTCCTTTTACCATGCTGGAATGTTTTAAAGACAGTGGCTAATACTTTCTATTGAAGGATTTATCCATTTATCCTGCACAAAATAGTTTTTATGAATACTTACATTTCATATAATGTATATGTTTTATAATGAGTGTGTGTATATTGTAATACACTCTCTCTTTTTGGAGAGCAGATCTTTTTTTGTTAATGCTTTTCAGAAGTTAATTTGTCAAGGCAGATTTTGCTGAGTCTGTATTACCGCGTCCTTTTCTCTCTTCCAGCTCCTACACAGATGTTGGAGCCGGTGACTCTCCCAGGCATCGTGTCCTGTGTGCTCAGTGTTCTCTGTGGAGGCCTGAACCTGCTGCGAGGAGTCCACGCTATAGAGAGCATACTACAGGTGAGGACATAACCGGGATGATATTCAAACAGATTTAGCTTCTCTTAAAGGGAAATTCCGGTTTCATACGACGTGAGTCTGATCCGTCAGTCTTATTAACAAACTGAGGTTAATTCCTGAGATCTTGGGATGTGGTGCTAAAAAGAAGTCAGACAGGGCAAGAAACACAATCAGTTGAATGATGAGACAAAAAAAACTTCCAGGTTAGGTTTTTTTTTGTAAGATTACCAAACCCTCTGTTGAAAACATTGATAACAGATTATAGAGCCACTTCCTTGCTAAATGTTGACATCATCAGTTTTCATCCCTTTCAGTTTGCACTGTGTTTTTTTTTTTAAGATAACTTTACTAATTGTGACTCATCACAACATGTTTAAGCAACTACCAAAATCTGATGTCGTTAACCTGAGCTTTCCTCTCGCAATACTGTGTTGAATTCATTCAACGTCGGTGCCAAGAAGTGCCTGTCTGCTGTCTGCCGTCCACTCTCTGCTTTGAAACTGTAAATGTCTACTAGACAAGAATAAATGGAATACAGGAACCTGAGAATTTTCCTGTCATATTGGTTTCATGACACTTTGTCTAGACATGGATCAGTAATGCTGAAAAAAAAACCCAACCTTTTTCTTCCTTTCTGCAGAATGACGATGAAGACTTTAATTATGTGATTGCCTTCTTCCTCGGCACAGCAGCCTGTCTTTATCAGGTAAGTTATAGTCTGCGGTAAGAGCAGCCCATCACTGACTGACTGGCTGACTAACAGCTCTGCACTTTACAGCTCAGCAGCTTGTCTGCTAGACTAACATTAGCAGAAGTTCAGTGCCTTTCACCCCACTTCCTTCTGTAACATTTTCATCAGCTCCTTTTGTGCAGCTCCTGATACTAAATGGAGCACCACAAATTGGTAGACTGACGTGTAGAACAAGTTATCAGACGGAACTTCTTACTTACAGAGCAGACTTATTGTCCCATGAAGGACATTAATGATGAAAACATGTCGCTCGTCAATGTCAGTTGCACAAAGTGTGCAGCATTCAGATTATTCTCTGCCATTCTCCTTCCAGTGCTACCTGTTTGCCTACTTCTCTGTCTGGAGGAACAGTAAGTCCTTCCTGGCCTTTGCACTCATCTGTCTGTCCAACATGTATCTTTATGAACTGAGAAACATGTGGCAGATCCTCTTCCATGTGGCGGTGGGGGCCTTCATGACGCTGCAGATCAAACTGAGACAACCGCTGGGAAAAGCGCCGGACTACAACGTCTGACAAAAACTCTAAACGCAACGGACAAACAGACCTTCAGGCAGATGTCTTGGACATGACCTAGATCGCTGCCGAGACGGCATTGGCCGGTCTGGGGGTCGAAGTGGAAACAAAAAAAACAATCCTCCCAGTTCAGAAAGAGAAACCAAAAATCTTGCAGCACCACAGCAGTCCTGTTGGCTCCGTCCCAGCGGACCGTGACAGATATCAGTGGGGACTTGGAGGAAACTGAGCCGCAGCCCCAAACATTTATGGAACTTATTGGATTGACTTTGGGAGATGTTTATCCCACCACTGTCTGATTAACATATGTACTTTTTAATTGCTTTCAGTGCAGCCATAGTTTAGATCAGAGTCCTGCATATTGCTACTTCTGCAATCACACACTCACTCTGCACTCGCAGGGTATCACAACACGACCCGTTATGTATGACACGTAACCCCACACATACGCTGTATACTCACCCCCCCCCGTAAAGCACTCTGGTTTATACTAGGAATGTATTGTTTAAATACACTAGCGTCCAGTACAAGGCTTTCCAAAATTACCAATTATGATTGAAAAACTAGGAAATATCTGATCAAAGTGTAAGTAACCAAGACTCAAATGTAGCATACATGACCCATACCTCACACAATGTGGTGTGAATGTGGTGCCCATCAAATCTGGAAAATAGATGAGTCACTGGCGCTCGGGCTTCCATACTAGATGCTTATTAACTGCAGTGTATGTTTCCCTTAAGAAGAAGACCAAGTATCTGATGACAGCTTTCGATATTATTTCGATATTTGTTATTGTACCAAAAGATTATTAATGTTCAGTACCCAGCCCCGTTATCGCTCTGAGCTCAGGCAACAACCCATGTAGGTTTGGCTGAAGGCTATAAACGGATTTTAGGACTAAAATTACACATATCAATTAACTATTAGAGGAAAAAATCCTGTTCAGCGTAATTGTAAACTGTTATAACTGATTTAAATTACTTTAGCGAAGATTAATAGAAGCACATGACTGGATATTAATTTACATTTCTTCAATTCCCTCTCTCCCTTAAATGTCACCCAGATTTTTACTTTTAGCCTGTTGCATGCACTTTTTGCTCATGAACACGACCCAGTGCAGGACTCTGGTTTAGGTCTGGGTTTAAAACTATGCAATGCTGCCTTGTGTGTGTTGCCCTCATTTCAGTTTTTGACGTATTTTGTGTTCCAGAGTCAAAACTCATGCCTGCCTTTCAAGATATTTATCATTTTGTAGACAGTCGATTTTACTATTTATTTACTGACTGATTGTTCAGTGACGTGGTCGGTGAAGATTTATAGAGATTTTATTGCTTTAATTTGTTTTACGATCGCTCCGTGTATTTTCTCGTAGGCCGACTGACGCCTAATGTCACAAAGTATCCCATGATTCAGTAGACAAACTGTCTGTCTGTTAGCATTCATAGCCCACTTCCTCTCCCACACAGCCTCAAGCATATGCCAGTGTCAAGTGACTGTGCTGATAAACAGGTCTGTGTTGGCAGCAGCAAAGATGCGTAGCCGCGTTGCTGAGGCCAGAGGCGGCCCGTATCATCTGAGCAGCTTGCGGCGTGCTTTTCCTTCCACGGAGCCCCTCGGTTCAGACACGGCTCGCGTCTGTCACTTATGAAGACAAAAACAGAGTCACTCAAACTCTGCCTTTGTAATGGATATTAGCACAGTGTTCACATTTAACATAATTACAGTCAGGAGATGCCACATCCATCGTCATTAGGCAGTGTGAGATTTGTTCAGGGAATTATGGGAAGATTTCCCAGCTTCCTGCACCACCCCAGCAAATAATAGCAAACAAATGGAGAAAGGGTCATGGCTTTTATTGTTTGCTGCTCATGAGAAGCTCAACAGTTGTGCCAAGATTGTCATAACATCTTGTTTTTAAATATTCTCTCTCACACTGGAAGAAGTTGAAAGTGAAAATGAAAAGGAGTAAAGGCACGCAGCTCCACTCCACGTCCATCTGGCATCTGCACTACAGATCTGTCGGGGGACCGCCGCAACACTTCAGCCTCGTATGATTCATCATCGCGCTCTCTGAATGTTCTCTTGCTTTCCAACCGCGGTACCACACCTACATGACCTAACAGCGCTTTTCACAATATGGCTCGGACTTTATTGGATCTGAACTGAGCCTCGCTGGCTCAGATTGTGTTCACGTTCTTCTCTTCCACAACAGTTACAGTAAATTCATAGTGTTGCGTATGTTGTGTAAAATAGCAACAGTTGAAGTCTGAAATTTTTATACTGGTTTATGCAAGTGTGGAAAATGAATGTGGTCATTTGCAGGTCTTTACAACTTGGACAGCAGCGAGTTTAACGCATCTCTGAGAGCAGAAATGTTCTGTGGCACATGGAGACGCAGTCCCCTTATCAGCTGTTGTTTAGAAGGACTTGTTGTGTCTGAGCTCAGCTATGGAACACGGTGCAGTAAAAATAAATCTGAGACATTACCATTACAATGATTTGAATTGAATTTATAATTTATGGCGGCACTGCTAGAGCTTAATGAGGCATTTGATGTGATCTGATGCATGTTGCTGTAATTGGAAAAAAAAAAAACAACATAAGGAGATTCACAGTATAAAGTAATAAGAGGAATATCAAACCCTGGAAAAGGGTCAGAAAGTTCAAGTCGTTTATAATTTAAAGAAAACATTTATCTAACCCTGGAGGCTTCAGCATCCGGCATATGGTAAATGAGCGCTGGAGTTTCAGCTGCTTAATGTAGTAAAACTGCTGAGTTTTGTTTAATCCCCCCTCTGCCCCGCTCGTTTTTTTTCCCTCTTTGGAGCAACAACAAGCAACAGATTGTCTCATGATTCATAAGCAGCTGAAGCACTTTTCATGCCGCACTTTTTCCCCCCACAAGTAATGGCACAAGAGGTATTATGAATATGATGATTATAATTGATGTTATTTGTTCGTGCCTCATTATAACAAACAGCGTTTTCCTTCAGATGCAGATAAATGGAGCGGGGCTGGAGTGTTTTCCTGAGCAGCAGTTGTGTGGATTTTAATGGCAAATGGGTGCTGCAGGTGTAAATTGCCAGCTACTTGAAGTCAAAATGGTTCAAGTGAATGTCAGTGGTGATAATGTTTTTGTGGCAAAGCTCATGCAGTCGGGGGGGTTCACAGGTTGGCTGTTCAAAAAGGTCAGAATCATTAAGTGTGAAGCTCTGAGGATGTAGTTTGCTCCAACATGTGCTTGAGTTCTCTAGAGAAAACAATATTGTGGTTACTGCTTGCAGTACAGTAGCTTATTATTCCACCAACCACTCCGGAAAGCCTTAAATTTAGTTTGGAAATACTCAGTTCTATTATATGAAAGAATTTAAATGAGTCCAGCTCCTTCAAACAAATCTAACGAATTATTGAGAACCTAATCCATTCTTATTTGATGTAATGGGCAGTGATTTGACTTCTAGATAAATAAAGATATTAAAGCTGTAATGGATGAAGTAACACTCAGGGTGCTAATCAGAAGATTAGTATTTTGCTTCCATCATAAACGAACAGTAATCATAGTGAAAGGAAGACAAAGGGCCCCATGTTTAAACAGAGTGATGTAGTGCTGCTGCCATCTGTTGGCCGCCTACGTGAACACATGAAAAGAATCCCAAATGTGCACAAAATGCCACCTCATGCTGAGGGAACGGAGGCAGAAGAGGCTTCAGAGGAGGATAGTTTCCATTTGGCAATTCATGGCCATAAAGTATGTAGACATTTGAGCTTTAACAAATTTAACAAATTATATTTTCAGCCACAAGCAGGAGGTATAGTTTTGGTACTATGTGAGTAACGAAGTAATCAGACATTCATCTGAATCCATTAGTGAGCTGACAACAATAATCCAGATAAGATCATGTAGTACCTGCGAGTTTATTTGACTGTAGAAAAAAAAAAAAAAGAGCATAGTGTTTGGCATGACAACAAAAACAACCCATGGTTTTGTCTCTGAAGCTGCTTTTGTCACAGACGCTGCCTCACCTTGTCAACTTATCAGAGTCATCATGAGGATCCCTGGCAGTAGAAAAGAACAGGAGGTGAGATTCTCCTACTCTTTGAACCTTATCCACTCATAGCCTCATAGCTGCACCCCACTTCTCTGCTCTTTGCTTCCTCTCCAACCCTTTTGTGTTTTCTAATGGCACTTTCCTGCACAATACACAGCAGAAAAAGGGGCACACATGGGTGCAGAATGGCACTGAACCGGGTGAAATGGGACGACACTTAAAGTTTTAGCAGTGGTGTGTGAGGGGAAATGGCTGCAGCAGAACAGTACGTTAACAAAACAGAAACCGTCAGAAGACACAGTGCAAGCTTATTTTCATTCCACAGGCTCAAAGCAAACATTTTTAAACAGGAAACCAAAAGCAAAACCATCGTTTGAAGGATAAGGCTGGTTCTAATATATACGTTTTCATATAGCCCATGAAAAGACCAGAGTCATCAGTGAATTCTTCCCGCTAACAAGTATCACCCTGATTCATCTTCCTCTGTACCAATGATGCATCAATGAGCCACACTGCTGCAGTGATCTATCGTTACCATGAGCATGGACGCTGTTGTAGAGCCGCTGGAATCATTATTATAGCTTTTACCGTGTCTAAATAAAATCAAATAATACATTGATTACTTTTTAAAAGCTATTATCATTTGTTTAATTACACTTATGTTCAAATTTTGCAATATTAAACTTAGAGCTAAAAAAAAAAAAAAATTAAATTTGGTAATTTCTTGTCCCTAATTCTGATTTAAATCCTTAAACCTTAATCAATAAAGTTAAGTGGGGTGCAACTTAAAAAAAAAAAAAAGAAGTCCAGCCCATAGAGCAGCAGCAGGAGCTCTGATTGGTCAGACTCCTGCCAACACACTGAAGCTGGCCAATCAGAGCGCCAGCAGTAGCTCTTTTGGCTTTTTCATGTTTAAATATTCTTTCATTATTTACCAACCGCATTTTTAGGCATCATTTCCACCATATTTTTAATTACTGCGCTTCATTTCTGACAAATATTATAAGATTCTATTTAAACACTGTAAAAGTCTTTAATTATTCTGGAGGCACAGACGAGGCTTCATACAGCTGCAGTTCCTTTTGACTCAATCCCACATTCAACATCCTGGCCCAGTAAATACTCACCAGCATGGCGCACCAAATGTGTAAATTTGTACTAAACAGACCAATAAATGCTCTTTTTGCTCCTGTTTGAGTAATGTTTGCAAAAAAACACTCTTTAAATGTTAACGCAGGGGGCTGAGGGAGGAGTGTGTGCAGCAGCAGAGTCAGAAAGTAGTGAGACATGGACAAACACGGTGTTGATTTTAGTGGATTAAAAGATTTGTTGATAACAAAAGAATATAGAATAATCTGCCACATTCCTCACAATTCTCCTAAAAACTTGACACTCTGTCCAAATGTTTCCTGTCCTCTGTGACTCAGCCAAGACAAACAGAACCAGCTGTAATGTTTGGTAATAATATCACTAAGAAATTCCTAAATTCATAGAAACTGTCAGGTTAAAGACAGTCTGTCTGATGGCATGCTGAGTAATGCTGTAATACTGCTCTCATTAGAAAAAAACAAACAGCAGATAAAGGAGCACATTTCCACGTGAGCTTGTCTGTCCCTGTCCACCGGACGAGCATCGTCACCGCCGTCAGTACAGAGTTCATATTAAAGGCCTCATCGGAGATCATTGGACATTCATTGGGTCGTACCATCTAATTGAGTTTGGGTTCGTGGAGCGACGCGGGGAGGGCTGGACGGCTGAAAGACAGAGAGTGCAAAAAGACTAATGCATTCCCGTCCTCTAGTCTGTCATTCAAAGAGCACACTCACTCGGTTTGACACTTTCTTCTCAACGTGAGATTCAAACGCACGAGCACAGGGAGATCATCGGAAATGCCATCTAATCAGCAAACGGTTGACTTCCTGCAGATTGAAATGCTCAATTGGGCGAAAAGAGCAAGAAAAATGGGCACTCTGAGGCGTCGGTCTGCTGAGACTAAACGGTCCATCAGCCGTGATGCTACGCTGAGACCAGGCCACACCGGGGGGGGGTGGGGGGGGGACCTCTGAAATCCCAACGTGAGTGATACAGTGTGAACATCTGAATACACATCGGTGTTTATAGATAGCTCTCTAATATACTAATGTACAAAATATAGAATCTTAAAATATCTGATAGGGTTTGGTGTTCTGAAATCAAAATACAAAATGTCGAAGATTAGAAAAAGCTCTTCATTGACATCCTCTTTGTGTTTCGAGTGTATATGCTGTTGATACTGTGGTGCGGTTTTGTGACTTTCTATGTCCGACGTGAAGCTTTCTGTAAACACTGCGGAGCTTTTTCTCTCTTTGTACCGAAAACAACGGTGCGAACCTTCATCAAACGGATCTTAGTGCTGCGCTGTTGGCCGAGTGTCCACGCTAGAGAGATTCGTACCTGTGTCGTGACAGTACGGACAAAATGCGTTTTACATACAGTACATAAAGTCTTAATCCATACACATAAAACTGTCTGTTTTACATGTACATATATACTTCAGCAGGAGAAAGGCAGAGAGAAAGAGAGGAAGTGATGGAGTTCATGTCCTCCTGCAGGTTTCTCTGAAATCCTCAGAGGATCTGGCAGGTTGAAGGAAACAAATTTTCTTCAAGAACGTTTTTTCCTTTTAGGATCGAGACTCACACAGCTGGCAAAAATCTGTCTTAACGCACTGATTGGACATCTTTGGTCTCAAGGGCAAGATTCAGGCAAGCCAGGCCTCTCCCACCCATAGTGTCCCCCCCGCAGGCTGAGCTCCAGAACAAGTTTTCTCATCCCTCCCCATTGTGGCCTCACAGCGGGTTTAAGAAAGACCGTGAGGAGGGACGTTTGAGTCGTTCTCAGCCTGCCGTGAGCTCTGCTCGTCATGTCTGAGGTGGAGTTAAGGCGCCTCCCCCGGTGTGTCCGTTCATCACTTGGTTGGGGTTAACTGCTAGGAGGTCCACCGGTGAGGAAGTAGGTCATCATCTCTCCTTTGCCCTTGACTGTGACCACACCTCTGTACTCTAGTGTGTAGTTGTAGAAGCTCAGTACCTGGTACAGGTCTGCAGTCACCTGAGGACAGAGGGAGGAAGGCACGGGTTTATTTATCATGTTGGCTTTGTTGAGCACCTTCTAAACCCCAGTTATCTTGTGATTTGTAGGTCTGACTGTGTCGAGATGCCTGGTGTTAGACCTTCTTTTAGATGTCTAAGTTTATATAAAACCATTTATTCAACTGTAGGCTGGTCATAAGTACATTGAAACATGGTCAGTGAAAGGCTGTTGGAAAAGTAGTTATGTGAAACCTTGATGTCTGAGAAACTTTTCAGTCAGATTTTTTTTTTTTTTGTGAAAGCAGCGAGGCGCCACAAATCACTGAATCAGCCTTTACTAGACGGTCTTTTAAAGCCATCATGTCCCTTTTTTAACCACCTGGAATTCAGCTACACGTAACTCACTAATCATCTTGTCGGTAAAACGTAAAACTGCTGGGGAAAAAAGACAGATACCAACAGGAGCTTACAAGTCTTTGGTGATAATCACATAAAATGTTAATTAAAAGTAAAAAGACTTGTTTGGTCAAAAATTAACTTTTTTTTTAACCAATTTGTGTGATTCAATAACTTTTTTCCTCATTTGATTCTTAAAAAATGCTACAAAAGTTGTGTAGCTTAAGAATAATTTGATATTATGATAATATATTTCCATTTATGCTTCACCTATAATTCTGCATGACGTACAAACATAAGAAATGTTGTATAAATCCCCTTTCAGCTCTTGGTTTTCTTGTATGTAAACATTTACATACACATTTATTTGTCCAGCATTACATCTTGCTGTTGCTTTCTTACTTCCACGTTCCCTCTCTGTTCTTGCTGTATGTCTTTTCAGAAGGTGCAGTGGAGGCGGATGAGATGAAATGAAAGGGTTCTGTGTTCAAGCAAGTAGCTTTGAGTTATTAAGCTTTAATGATTTCACATCTGATAGAGCAAAACCAATATGGTCTTTTTTAATTACCATTTTTCATTAACTGGAATAGACGTTTTCCAAATCCAGCCATCAGCCATGTCTGCAGGGCACTGTTGCAGTGCTTATGCATATTAGATGAATTTCTAATTTTTGACCAGAATAGAGAACAGGCTCCACGATGGAAAACAAAACTAACACAAGTCCTCAGCTCTATTTCTGCTCGGTCAGTTTGGGCTCCATGTTCATTTATTTAGAAAATAAGAGAGTAGGACTGAGATCGTTCCACATGTTGTTAAGGTTTTTTTTTCAGAGATAAATCACAACAAATCCATATGGACACAATGCACATATATTACTAATAAATATCAGATCTCAAACATGCTATCAAGGCCGATTAAGACCTTTTTTTTACTGATATATTGAGAATGAAGCCTTATCCTTTGAACTAAGTCAGCTGTCACACAATTTGAGGCTGAAATGTCTGCGAGCATTTCACAAGGTGGTGCAACAGTGCTGCGTTCAATACTACAGATTAGATAGAACAGAGGGAGCTCACTCAGGTAACTCAGGTAAAAGGCTGCACCGAAGCAACAAACACTGGAGGATACTTTTAAAAGGAGGGACACAAGGCCACATTACTCTGAGAATATATTGCTCATTTTGAGTGTTCTGGTTTTCCTATAATGCTGCAGTAAGACATCTTTTAGTTTGTTCACTTGGTTATTTTGGTTTAAAAAAAAGAAAACCAGTGCTTCACTAAGTGGAGCCAGAGAATCCATATGACAATACTTTTTTATGTGTTAGTTATTTTATATATAAAACATAAAAAAACTCACTTTTTTTTTCTTAATGCATTGCAAAGCCATTCAATTTCAGCATATAATTGAATTGGTTTTCATAACTTTCATTTACTTGAAGTGAGAACTGTGCAGCTATATTATTATGGAAAATACAAGCATTGGCAGATACTCAATAATAAATGACTTTGCTTGGGATCGAGGCAAAAATAAACTAGACTGCGACATCAAACAAGTTATTGAAGGTTAATCAGATTGTTAACAAAATTACTTATAATTACAATTTTAATTACGTCTTCAAGAGAACGTTGTTCTTGACAAAAATAATGTTTCAGCTGTAAAGAAACATTATCAAACCATCTAAATGATCTAATCGACTTATTCTGAGAAAAGCAGAGATATGTTAAGAGAATATGTTGGCAGTGCAGCGGCACGCTCCACCTCACCTGGATCCTCTCTGGTACACCTGTGCTGTCCATACGACTCGCCACGTTCACCGTGTTCCCCCAGATGTCGTACTGAGGCTTCCTCGCCCCGATCACCCCAGCAACCACAGGCCCAATGTTAAGACCTGGACACAGGGTGCAAAGTACTGCATTATTACAACAGTGTATCAGGGACATTGTAGGTTAGAAAAATAAAAAATTCAGAGATTTAAATCACAAGATTATGAGAGTTTTTTTTATTTCAAGGAACTACATGGCCTCACTTTGTCTGGTTGGCTGAGGTGCTGCTGCTTATTGTGTATTATGCCTTCAGCAGATTTTAATTTTGATTTCAAATTTTATTTCATATGATTCAGTGAAAAGGAAATACGTCCTCACGAACGTGTATGTGGCATTTGTTGTTTACCCTTGACGTAAATAAAAATACATTTGTGACTTTAATCTCTGAGAATTTGAGTTTTTACTTGCAAATTTATGACTATATATTTATTCATCGACTTTTCTTTCTTTCTTCTTCACGTTGTTTCCCAGAATATTACTCCCCTCCGCCTGCTCCATACTTTTTATACCAACAACAGTCCTAATATGCTGTGACAGATTATTACCAAATCTCCCAAAACAGATAATCTGTTAGTGTCTCTTAGTGTTTCACTTCTGAGAGTCACTCTGTCTGTCCCATTAGACGCACAGAATCCCTGAGCAACAGTAGCACCCTTGCAGCTCACCTATTTTCATCTTGAAGTTGTTAAAGGAGTGTTCGTTGATGTATTTCATTTGGTCCATCAGCTTCATGGCGTAGTCGGCCAGGGCGCGGATGTGCGTGCGCCCGGCCTTGTCGTATGTGGAGTCGTTGAGGCCGGATGCCACCATGTAGGTGGAGCCGATGGTCTTGATCTTCTCCAGCTGACGGAACTGATCCTCGCTGATGATCTAGTGGCGGCGGGAGAGGAAAGGTTTAGTCTGTAAAGTTTTATATTTCAGTTCAGTGGATCTAATTTTAAGATGATAAGGTAACTGCTGTCTTTGAGCTCCAAGTCTAAGAAATCTCCTTTAGATTTTCTGTTTTGTCTGTATTTTTAGTAGTGAAGTGGGGTTTTAGTTCTGAAAGCTGCATTTGATCAATATTCTTGACATTCATATTGAGTCACATCGCTGATGTTGAGAGGATAAAGAGCCTCATATTTCCCTCAGGAGTTGGTGGAGACCAAACCAGGGACAAATGGACTTATTGGACTTCATCAGGTGGTTAAAAAATGACTCCAAATGAATGCTCATGTTGCTCCCTGTCTACTGGGTGTGTAAGACAGCCTTTGTTGTCCAATAGAACTTCATCAAGCATTACAAACTTTAACTCTGTGCAGAGTGGATGGATCTTTTTAAGTCTTACAAGCATTAAATGAGTGAAATCGGACAGAAACAAACCTTCCTCTCATTTATTTTACTGGGAAAGTCTAATAAAGCACCACTGATATTAGTAGATTCCACAGTGGACGCCACACATTTACACCCTCTTCACACACACACACTCAGCTTCCAGCTGGATTTGTCCACATCTAACCTCATCGAAGTCGGCGATGATCTCGTTGAGCAGCCGCAGACACTCCACTCCCTCATTGTTGCCCTCCAGCTCCACGTAAAACTCGGAGAAGTTGCTGATGGAGGCGAACATGACTGCCACGCACTCGCACGACTGGTAGTAGAGCTCGTCGTTACGCCGCTCACGCTGCAGGAAGTGGGCGGCCACGTCTTTGGGCAGGATGTTGTGGAGCAGACGGCGGTTGTAGGCCTGCAGCTCCTCCATCTCCTCCTTCTCCTCTGTGGCCTGATTAGACAGGATGTGTAGATTTTAAGGTAAATCAAAAGGAAATCACACGTAATAATAATGTTCAGAATGTGGAGTGAAATATCTCAACTATCACTGGATGGATTGCCATGAAAAAAGAGATTCATGGTCCCCTGAGGATAAATTCTAATGAATCTTCATGTAGAGCAAACAGCAGGCCAGGTCAAGGTTCCCAGAGGATGTTCAGTCAGTGAGGGTGCACAGTTACTACTGCAACTGTATCTATTTATTATGACTCTGATACCACCATCTGGCCATTTTTTACATTTCACTTCTCCTAAAGATCAAAACAAAGTTTGGGTTTAAACATTTATCCTCCTTACAATTTGGTTTTCTTCATAATGAGCATTACAGCCTCATAAAGTGAGTCTGTAGACTGTTAGACTTCTAACCACCAGCAGCACTGAGCTGGAAAATAAAGACCCCCTCCAGCAGACCAAAGTTTTTTAGCTAAATAACTTGTTTATCCAGTTGACTGGATAAGGCAGCACAGCCTCCGTCAGTGCCTCCGTGAGATGTCAAAGAGCCCTGGAGCATCCCAGGAGACATTGTCTTATTATTAAATTCATACTTCACTTAAAACCATCAAGTATCAAACACTCAGCCCCTGTAGGCCTGAACATGGCTCCAAAAAGTGTTTATCCTGCTCCTTCTCTGAGGAGAACAGCTGTATAGTTATAGTTAGAATATAGTTCTATGTGTATAGTCGTATTTCTATTGTTGTACTAGTTTATTTATTTAATTTGTCTATATGCATCTTTCTTTCATGCACAGTCAGCACAGAGACACGTCTGGTAATACTGAGCTATAATAGACCTCGACTTGACTTGACAGTTGCCCATTTGACGGTTACAGTAGAGTCCAATAAAAACCCAGACTCACAACAAAAAAACGGTGTCAAAATGGGCACAGAAGCCTCTCAGATGACTCTAGATAAACTAGTGTGTATACACACACAGCTGCCCGAACACACTGTAAAGTGGGCAGACGGCTGAAAGTCAAGCTCACTCGATCCTTTTCTTCCTAAACGACAACCAAGTCACTTCTGTCTGGTACAGCCTTAAGCCTAAAACTAATTATTCAACCAGCACTATGAGAATATGACAATATTACTAATACTAATAATATATAACAATACTACAATACTAATAATACTAACAAAACAAATGAGATGCATCTTTGTTTTATCTAACACACCAATGAAAACGCAGGCTTTCTTGTTCCCTAAAAAAAAGTCTTGGATCTTTAAACCAACATGACTTACACACACATGTGTTCAATCATTTACATTGTGGGGACCTACTTTTTGTCCATAAAATGGAATAACACACTTCCACACAAGTGCACACACACACAAACACACACACACACACACACACACACACACACCTGTAGCTTCCAGAGGAAGTCGAGCCGGGCCGTGGACTCCACC
Source organism: Pempheris klunzingeri (assembly GCF_042242105.1). Taxonomy (NCBI): domain Eukaryota; kingdom Metazoa; phylum Chordata; class Actinopteri; order Acropomatiformes; family Pempheridae; genus Pempheris; species Pempheris klunzingeri. The sequence continues at coordinate 24,459,981 of NC_092021.1, forward strand.
TGCTGGGCGTGGAGGTAGAGGGCGAGAACGAAGACAGTAATGACCACTGGGGTCATGATCTTCAGAGGAACCTTGTCCACCACACAGCTGGAGGTCAGCACACACAAACATATTAGTTTTTCCACATGTTTTATGCTTAAACTCCAAACTACCAGCTGGTCAAACACAAACTTATACTGTATGGGTGTAACGATGTGCTTTACAGCAACGCTGCGGCACAAAAACAAGCTGCCCTCTAAATCCTGGCTCGTTAGCGTTAGCATCTGTTGCCAGCAGGTCATTATAGTTCCATTTGTGCCAGCGCAGTGATAATGATGCTGTTAGCTTAATTAGATGACAAAGGTGATGCTCTGAGTCTCTGTGGTTGCAGAAGTTGCCATCAGTCTCACCTTGTTCCATTCATGTGTTCGCTGTGAGGGGAGGAACAGAGAAGAGCCAATCAGCAGTGAGAACACGGCACACACTCCAAGATTTTAACATTACAGACGCACACACACTCATGGCAGTAATGACTCACACAGCCCTGATGGCGTTGGCCATAACCAGCAGGTCCTGGTTGTCGAAGAGGCTCACTTTGGGCACCTCCATGATGAGGAGGTAGAGGAGCTCGATGAAGAGCATGAGGAAGAGTTTACCGATGCTGCTGATCTGCAGGAAGACGGAGCTGGCCAGCAGGCTCAGCAGCACACAGGAGGAGAAGTACTGCCGGAGAGAGACGGGACGTTAGGAGAGCTTTTATGTCTGCTAGTCAAGCTTTATATTCTGTAACACTAACTTTCTGACTGAGTGCGTCACGTCCGGGGGGTTAAAACACCCAATAAACCCAATAAAACTGTTCATTTACTCTCAATTAGCGTTCATTTGTTCTGCTGCTGTTCAAAATCACATCACTCTTGAGGAAAAACCTCAGTGAATATCAAAATGTGCTTCACTACAACAGGCCGAACATCTTTTGTTCTTTTTATTGCAATGACGCCGGTCCGATCCCCGGCTCCTATGAGTCAGCGTGTCCAAGAGTCCTTGAGCCAACTTGCATAGCTTAGTTTCAGCGTGTGAAAGAACTGTCTCCTCCAGCTTAGATTCCTCCTGAATGAATGACGTGTGAATGAGGATGTTCTGTAAAGGTGCTTTGAGTAGTTTAAATGACTAGAAAGCTACACAAATACAGACTATTTACCATTTACCATATTGTTCAGTATGTATTTTACCCATGAATTAGCTTAACTGGTAGAAAATACAGCATATTTTGGCACAATGACGTGCAAGCTGATTTGATTACATCACTGAAATGCTGCATGTGTGATTAGCTGATATAATATCTGCTAAATATAATGTCATGTCCTGTTCCGCTGGCATTTTATGCTTCTATGCCAGAACAGTAAACATCTGTAACCAATACATTTGTTCATGATCAGTCACAAATATACAACATGGATGTTTCCCATAGAAATGCTGAACATTTATCGGCTTTACTGCTTCAGACAAATGTGTTGCTTGTCAGAGTTGAGCTTTGTAAAAGCCCGTTTCCACCAGCTGCACTAATTGTTCAGCCAAAAAGTCATTTGCCTCCTTAATGTTACTTGCACGCTCGTGGCTCAATTATATTTGCTTGTTGCTAAAATAAAAAATATGCATCTTTTATGTTAAGTAGCTGTTGTATTGCTGCAATTTCCCTTTGGGGATTTATAAAGTACTCGCTCTCTCTCTCTATCTATCTAAACCATAGGATAAAATTCATTTGGAGGTATTTTGAACCAGACATCACAGTCAAAAAGACACAAACACCGGACGCCAGCCATAGTGTCAAAAATGGGCCCAGCATACTCTAGTACATGTTGGAGAAATTGTGGTACACAAATTGGCAGCCATACTCACATATTCTGGACATGTCCAAAATTAAAAACATTTTGGGAGGATGTTTTTAAAGCTCTCGAAATGATATTTCATCAAAATGCTCTACCATCAATGCCTAACACCAGTAGGCGTTGATGGTAGAGCTAAAAAATATCTTTTACAAACACTAATTACAGCAGCTCTCAAATGTAAAACAAATAGAATGGCTAAAACCTGATCCTCCAACATACAGTAGCTGGACTGAGAAAGTATTGGAAATTTACCAAAAGGAACGCATAACATAGACCCTGAGACTACAGAAAGAAAAATTTATGAAAAGATGGAACCCTGCCGTTACCACACTGCTCCTACGCTGATGCTACCATATACTTATACACACACACGTATACACATGAATTCTCTCCCTGACTCCTTTTTTTATTATTATTTATCTGGACTTCTATACACCTCTTATATATATATATTTTTTTTTCCCCCCTATGATAGAGTTAAGTTATATCTGTCTTGTTGGGTTTCCTTTTTACTTCATTTCATTACTGTGCCTGTCCTTGTACACGTATAGATACAGCTGTAAACAAAAAAAAAAGGAACATTGAAGAATTGTGAATATTAATGTATAAATTGTTGAATTTGAAATAAAAACTAAGTTAAAAAAAAAAAAAAAAAGACAAGTACAGAGACCAGGGCACACTTGTACCTCAGGAAAGCTGCAGATGAGGGCATCTTCTCCACAGGGGTTGTGTTGTGTGTCCAGGCTGTAGTTAAGGAAGCGGGCGTGGCAGATGTTCACGCTGTCCAGGCTGATGTTGAGCTCCGCCGTTATGCAGCTCCGCAGGTCGTGGTTGCTGCAGGTGAACTGAAGGAGGTCGAATCAGGAAAATCAAAATATGTCTTATTTCGTCAAACAGCAGTTCTTGAATGAAATCACAAAATGCTCAGTGCTTTGAAATGTGTCTTATGAGGAGAAGATTACTGCTCTTCGGGAAATCCTGTGAAGTTAAAACTTACAATATTGATGAAAGCAGAGAGAAAGACGATGATGATGGTGAAGACGCCCACCAGGGTGCTGTTCAGTCTGGACTGGACTATCCTTTTAGAAAGAGTCTGCAGAGGAGCTGGGAAGACCTGGGAGGGGTGAGACACAAAGAGGGAGTGAGCACAGAGTACAGAAGAATTCAGGAAGTGGATTTGATTTGATTTATGTCACCTGATTTTGCTGATTTCCATCTCAATCAGTCTTTATTATTTGTATAGCAGCAGTTCACAACATTGTTATCTCAAGACGCTTTCCATAAAGAGCAGCTCCAGACCAAACTGTAATTAAAGACAGAGACCCAACGACGGCACCAGTGGCAGGAAAAACTCCCCTTCTGCAGCCACTGAATACATAAATCTCAGAATACATCCTGCACATCTGCGGGTCAGTTGCTGAGGGACCACTTGTTATCTAATCTAATGTCTGACAAGATGACTAACTCCAAACTTCCTCTCTTTAAATTCAGCTTTTCCGAAACAGAACCATGAGTCCGTCAACAGTACTCATGTCCCTGGTGGCAGGAAATGAGTAGAAAACAGCCTCCTTTGTCAGGTGAGCTCTGCTCTTTGGCATCATCAGCCTTCCTGTTGTATGAGCTCAGTTAGACAAGGTCAGTGGTGGAAATGAACTAAGTACATTTACTCAAATATAGTATTTAAGTAAATGGATTTAAATCTGAGGCCTCTACTCCACTGCTGCTGTGAACTGAAGAGCTCTGTGATGAACAGTGTGATGACGTGTTTATCCATGAAAACCTAAAATACCAGAAGCATTATCCCATTAAATCCCATACAATCTCCGTATAGAATATTTTCAAAGTTCTAGCTTTGGCAAAGTGGAGTCAAATGGTGACTTCTGCGCTGCATTAAGGGATTTAGTTAAAAACTCTCATCTGACAGAATTTACTACCGTACGAGGTCAAGAGCAGATTATGTTTATATTTCTAGATCACTGATGTCATTAACAGCATCAAACCACAGCTTGGTTCAACAGATTTGTCTCTGTGATGTTTGATACCGACGGTCGAAGCTCCAAATAAAGAAATAAGAACCAGGCCTCTTAAATATTCTACAAAACTGCAACTTGTAGGGAAAAAAAAATCAGAAAATCACCCTGAAGTTTTGTTTGTTTGGGAGATTTCACTCAGCCCAGGTAGAGAGCACTCACCCCGAAACAGCAGTATACAGTGGAGATGAACATGACGGCCGTCAGGATAACGAAGCAGGTGATGAAGAAGCCGATCATCAGACTGGAGCTGCAGACGACACAGTCAGGAGGTCATTACGTGTGGTAGGAGGTCTGTTTCTAGCTGCAGGTTATGGTTTACTGTGAGCGGCTGCACCTGCTTCTCTTCTGCCGTCTTTGACCTTGAGTTGATGTATATAATAATACAAGTGGGCTTTACAGTATGTGTGTGCCGGCAGTGATAATAGCAGGAGAGAAGAGAGTGTGAAAACAGGTTAAACAATGAGAGAAAGAGGGAGAGAGGAGACGGGGGGAGGAGGAGGGACTCTGAGGGTGGCTGAGAGGTACAGACTGGAATAAGAATCGAGGGGGGAGTGGTGTGATGAAAGGATCAAGGAGAAAGGTTAATAAAGAGACGGGCTAAAGAGGATCGATACTGAGAGATGGGCAGCAGAGCCAACAGAAGAGAGGAGGGCTCGTCTGCCAGAGCTGCTGCTGCTGCACTGATTCTGACCTGATATTCTCTTTTACATCTTTTTTTTTTGCGTGAAATGACTTCTTCTTCGCTTGTTTAATTCTGGTTTAAGGGCTAAAGACAGAGGAGACACTGTCGGTGTGAAGGACTTTACACTTAAAAAGACAAATAGACCGTCCTTCATTTTTAATATGAGGCTAACATGAGCTGTAAAACATTGTTCATAAAGGATGTATGACTCTCTAAACTCATTGCCCCTGGCTGGACAGTAGAACCCTTTAACATACACGTCATGCGACTTGTGTTTAAGTCACAAAAGCTAATGTTTCATTACTACATGATTTATGGAGTCAGGCATTTTAAAACGTATTATTATCTGGGCTATTTTCAGTCATACAGCTCATCTCCCGTGCAGCGATGTTTAGCTGTTCATTTAAAATATGTTCCTTATAAACCCACACAGAATCTGGACACAAGGATGATTTTTTTAATTATGTAAAAAGAGAGTTGGTAATGGAGCCATATTTCAGAGAGCTGACCCTGCAGTATATTTCATAGTGTTGACTCACGGTGGAACAATGATGATCTGGATGAAGCAGATGAAGAGAAAGACGAGGGAGGCACAGGCCACGTACGCCCCGAACCGGGAGTCCACCTGTCTGGAGTACTGCAGAGGAAGAAGAGAGTGAAACAGCATTTTAACATTTAGCAAACGTTTCTTCTTCAAAAAGATGCAAACGTTTTTTAAAGCTCTTGAACTCTTGATACTTAAAAGTCACAAAAAAATCAGCACTTTACTCTGAACATTTTATTACTGCTGTGTTTGTCTTTATACTTGAAATATCAACTTCATTCTAAATATCTGCGTTACTTTTTACTAACTGGCCCTAAGACTTTGTCCTAATGTCAGATCTTGACCTGTGACAGTAACAATCACGTGTCTGTATATTTGGTTTTGGGTTATCAGATAATCTAAAAGAGAGAAAGTTTGGCTAAACGTCCCTCTAAAGAAAGAAATGAGGCTGAGACAGAGATGATCTCATCCACAGAGAGCTGGATCCTCACTAAAGGTCCCTCTGATCTTTAAGTCCTCACTTCCTCCAACTTCTACTGAGACAGAAAGAAAGTGATTTCAAACTTGAAAACAACTCAACTCCTCTCCCGTTCTCCTCAAACTCTTTTGGATCGACCGAGGCGCTAACCTTTCTTCTCAGCCCGTCCATCACTGTCTGAAGCATTTTACTTCCTCCTCCCTTTAGTAGCCGTCTCTTCCCTCTTTAAAGCCCACTTCCTTTTCTCTGTTATACTTTTCTTTGACTAACTTCCTCAGGGGACAGAGAAGAGCGAGCAGCAGAGAGGTTTTTGCAAAGGCTAGATTGCTTGTCACGGCCAATTATTTGCTGCTTTATTGGCTGTGTGTGTCATTGTGTGTGTGTGTGTGTGTGTGTGTGTGTGTGTGTGTACGTCCTAACCTTTTTCTCCAGGTCAGGCTCTCTGAAGGTGAGCAAGAACTTCTTGACGTGCTCGGAGCGCAGGCGGTCGATGCTGCGTGCGTCGATGGCGCGGCCCAGGAACTCGTCCACCTCGTCCTCTGGGTTCAGGTTTTCCTGCGTGTTTCTGAAGATGAAATGCCTGAACAACACAAGATGAGATCATGTGACATTTACATGAGCGGAAAAGGCTCTTCGGACTGATGTCTTCTAAGAAAAAGCTGCAACTGAGCAGCTAATTCCCTTTTCACAAGGCAGAGACACCACCAGACCCCTCAGACTCCCAGAATCTCCCTACATTGGTTGAGATTCTGCTGCGCTGTTGACGAGCACTAATCAGCCGACAGAGACGTCACACTACTGCGATCACAGCGAAGAGAAGAGTCCAAAGTAGGTGACTGCATGCAAAACAGCTTACAGAGATGTGACTTCACTCGGATGCTCGACCTTCATTGTGCAGAATGACGAATTTTCGATGTGTCGATGAATGTTTGATCCACTGAGCAGGTAGCGTGCGGTCAGAACTTTTTCACTTACAGGAGCAGTGAGAGTGAACCAGAAGAGTAAAAACAGTAAAACAACGAGCTGAAATGAACAATAAAGCACCGTAGAGCCGACTCACCTGCAGATTCAGGTGATAAATCACCTTGTTTTCACATTTTGACATTAAAGTTTAATACATTCGTTGAATAAAAATATTAATTACATCAACAATATTTGCACATTTTGAGATTATAGTTTTAATCGAGGGAGAGGAAGCTAATTTAATTTTACTTTTAACCAAACTAATGGACTTTTCTGAGCAAAAAGACATCAGACACAAATTACTACTCAAACAAAGAGTAAAGAGTTAAATATGGGGCAAAAGAAGAATCCTGTAGCACTTTCAGGGGCACTTTTCACTCCTGAGCTGTGTGTCTATGGTCATGGTTGACATTCAGGGTATGATGTTGTCCAGCCAGTCTAATCTAACCAACTCCTCATAAAAGGACTAAATATGTGACTGCTGACGACAGCGAGCCTCTGACTGTGCCGGACGGCTCAGCCCAACAGACTGATTTCCAAACTGAGCTGTGAAATTGTATGTAGAGACGCTCACTAACAGAGCGTGATGAAGAAAAGCACATCGTGTAGCTTCCTCTCAATTTGAAAAGCCGGAGAGAAGCAGGATCTGTGCTGTAGCCCGGAGCAGAGGCTGTCAGCGTGACGGCAGAACAAACTCACAGCTACAGAACAGTTTGGAAAAGGAAGAGGAGGACAACTTCTTCATCAATGACTGCAGTTTTTGATCACCGACAGCCTTTGAGTTAAACAGCCCCTCCTCTGCCTTTTTGATCCTCTGGGTGAGACAGCCAGTGCACCGCTTCATGAACACCTCAGCGCTTAAACTTGGACGGTTTCATCTTTGAATTTGGACACCCTGAAGCAAACACTGAAACGACTTCATCACCATTACAAACAACTGCTTTAAGTTGAACTCCACCTCAAAGCTTTCCGAAGAGGACAAATCATGGTTACATCCATCACAAAGCCAGACTACATGATTTGTTACCACTAATAGCATCAAAATAACAACAATGACACGCAAACTAATAATTGCAAAGTAATCCTGTTTCAACGTGGCTTCAAATCTTATTTCTCTCTCTGACATTAAATATTCATCACTAAATAAGCAACAATTAAAGAAATAAAAAACACCCATATGTCCAAAGCTGTGTGTTCACGCAGGCCTACATAACATAGGAATAAAAATTAATTTTAGGAATGTTTTGTGGTCCTTCAGATTTTCAGAGGTGTTTACATTATTCTGTCTACCCCCTGTGTATTTCCCTGGAGTGTTGGATGTATTGGTGCATAACAGTTAAGCTCAACTAACCCTCCAGACTGAACTTAACCGACACTTTCATCAGGAGACCAAGACAACTAGACGGTTTGTAAAGTTGATGTTAAAAATGTATCTGCAAGAATCTCACAGCTGAACCGAAAATCAACAAACTGCCGATGCTCTTTGTGCAGCGCAGCACTGAAGGATGCTCAGTAACCAGGTGCTCACTGTTACCATCTGTGCATTAAGTCTCTCTCTCTCTGTTACTGTGTTTTCCACTAATGCTCTTTTGTCAGCATTCGTGTCTTCAAGCTCACAGCGAACACACTTCAGATAAGAACAGGTGTGATCAGATCCCATGAGCCTGTTCACACAGTTTAAATACTCCTGCTGCGGTGGATCTAAAAGCTGATCTCTAACCTGAAACCTGATTTAGTAACAGTCACACTAAAAATCCACAGTGACGACCTGCGACTCAACCAGCCACTAAAAAGATATTGATCCTGCCTGTCTGCCAGTCATTAACAGTGTCACGTACATTTCCTCTCAAAGTGGCCTATTGATTGTCCTTTTTTTTCTTTTTCTTTTCTGCGAGACCTTCTTAAAAAGCACGTAAGAACAAATCCAGATTCAAGGCAAACAGACAAAAAGATGCAACAAAGAGCAGCAGAGAGGAGGAAGGCACGATAACGTTGAGATGAAGTCACTACTCACTTGTCTTTGGGGTCTTCAAAGCCCTGAAAGACAGAAAAGAGCAAAGAAAAAGAGAGAATTAGTCGGAGACGCCCAATTCTGGGTGCAAAGACTGTTTTAGTTCACCCCCAATTATCTAGCAAATCTAGCAAACATCTCAGCATCTCTACTGATTAAGAGAATATCATCATTTGAGATATATAATTTAGATGAAATGTCTTTGGGTTTTTTCAACTGGACAAAACAAGTGATCTGAAGATTACTCTGGAAACCTTGTGAAACAAAATCCTGTGTATGTGCAGCCTTAGAAATCATGTGAGAAGAATCTGTGCACATTTCTATCTCTGTGACGACACACGGCTTTACTCATGAGTCTCCGCTGAGTTCGGTGCATCTGGTGCAGCCGGAGTATGTAAATTGATGATATGTAAATTGAGTATGTTATTGAGATCAGATGAAAGGATAATATCAGCTAATGCATTACACTAATGACAACTTTTATTTGTCATTCCTAGTGATATTATTTCATAATTCCACTTTGCTGATAATAATAAATCCTGCTGCAGCTTGTATCCAAACTAGGAGACACTTAAGAACTTGTGAATGAGGTGCTGAACGGTTTTATGAGATTAGTTTTAGTGCACACACTCACTCCACGGTCTGTGAACGTGCAGCTGAAATATGAGAGGAGGGGGTGGATTAAAAACGGGATCAGGACATCTCCCCTTTTAACTGAGCTCTGTGACTCTCCCCCCCAGTAATCCATCCAACTGTGGTGCAAAGAAGCGACCTAAAGCATCTCGCTAGCGCCCTCTTCTGGATCAACGCATTCATTTCAGTGCTAGAAGAGCACAGCTGATTTCTGCACACAGGGCTGCAACAACTATCGCTTGATCAATTGATTGTTAATCTAATAGAAAGTCTGAAAAGTATCTGTTAGAGTCCAAGGTGACGTCAGAGATATTCAGTTTGCTTCTACTACTGAGAAGCTGGAAAACATGCTTAAAAAATGAATAATCCAGTTATTATAATTCCCCTCTCACGTTCTCAAGACTTAAGAGCAGCTGAATCCATAGAAGGAAGAAGGGAAACACACGTGTAAACCACTGGACTGCACATAAGTCATTCAGTGTGTGTAAATGGATCCACAGAGCAGGAGGGAACATTCATCCACAGCATCCCTCCCTCCCATTTATATCAAAATTCTCCCTGGTGCCCTCTGTGCGTCTTTGACTCCTCACTCTCGGCTCCTCTGTCTCTACAACTTGCCTTATCTTCAGAGCTCGCTGGGTGATTAATGAGCAGCACAGAGATAGCGAGGGAGAGAGTGATAGGCAGCAGGAAAACAGAGGCTGAGGATGAAGAAAGGCTGAACTGAGGAAAAATAAAGTTGATGACATGCGCCTTAATGTTTCTGCAAACTTTGAAAGGGCTCAGTGAGTCGGGGCGTAAAGAACACACAGACACTTTGGTGACACACTTGTCTGATATTAACTAAACGAAGAAAAAACATCACAGCTGCTGACATGATGTCAGGATCAGTAATTGAATGTACGACAGGAGATAAGCCCGAGGCCGAGCAGCCTCAGCTGTAGAGTCTCTGCTCTTACTGTCAAAAAAGTTAATTGTGAATCAGTCGGCCGTCACTTTGTGGTTGGAGTTTCACTAGGTGGCGCTCTTATTTTGTCTGATCAGTCATATTAGCATCTCTTGCTACAGAGGAAGGGCCACAGAGAAATATACAAACTAATAATCATGTAAAAAACAATTCCTGTGGAAGTCAATGATTTCTTAAGCAAAACTTCAGAATAAAAGCACAGAGAAAAAGAATAAAATAGAATAAAAGGGAATAACAAGTAAGTAAAATAAGATTTTTTGAGTTTCAGTGTTTAACTGTCACACATCCACACAGCAGGCAGAAGTGTGTTCATCTTCCCAAACAAATCATTATTCTCACAAATGAGTCCAGACAAGTATTTCTGACACAATCATTAAGGGAGGGGGCTCAGCACAGTGTAGGATATCCTGATTTTTAGTGGATCCTTCACCTCACATACTGCAAATCCCGAACAATATCCTGTGTTTGCAAACGCCTGCATGGTCTCCTGCAGCAGGCCGTCACACAGGCCTGATGCACTGTGTTTTAAACAGCAAAGTAAAAGTCAAATTTGTTGCCTCCTCAGATTCTTCCCTATAATAGCTTCACTGAGAGATGTGGGTGGACTGATGATATGAGAATAAACAATAAACAATCCTGTGTGTGTGTGTGTGTGTGTGTGTGTGTGTGTGTGTGTGTGTCAGGTGTGGGTGCATCTATTCACTGAGTGAGTCACTGTTTGCAGCGTTAGCTCAGCGGGGAGAGCTGCAGCGCATACATAAAAATGAATCTTGATATGGTTAAATCACTCTGCTGCTTCTACATTTCAAGCTTTTCCTCCAAATCAAATTCAGCCCAGAAGAGGTTGATGTTTAGAGGATGCCCCCCCCACCCCTCCTCCACCCCCTCCACCCCTTCAACTGGCAGCAATGGACTGACAATTTATTGTAGTAATCGTTTCATCGTGGCCGCCTACATGCTGCTGTTGTCTCCCTGAGTGCTCCTGAGAGGCTCTCAGAGCGGAGGTGAGGTGTGAGGGGCAGCATGTGCCATTAGGGGCCGCTGCTTATCAGGCCCGCACATCAAAGGATTATGGGTATTAACAAGGTGTTGGCTTCATCGCCAAATGAGAGCTTGGCAGGAGGGTCAGCTGAATGTGGCACTCTAATAACACTGAAAGGCATAATAGCAGCTGCACAAAGCGGAGGGTCGGGACACTTTCAATATAACCACTTTTGAACTGTTCCTCACCATCCTCTTCATCTCCTTGGAGATCTGGTTGCCGCCCAGGTGGTTGTAGAACGGACGGTCGGTCCAGTGGCCGCTGTTGTGGGTGACGGAGTTGGTCCTCTGTCGGTTCATTTTGGCTATCATGGCCTTTTCCTCCGTCTGTAGGACAGAAAGATGCAGCAGTGGGTGTTAGAGAATATTCAGCTCATGCTGAAGGAACTAAATTAGAGATAAACTTTATTTACAGACACGAAATTACACAAAAACACCTGCTTCAGCTAACAATCTCACCTCTACTGGACTAAAATGAGTTTATTCATATGCAGCATCTACATCCAGTGGTGTAAAGTAACTACGTACATGTAATTTATTCTGTAGTATTTCTACTTTTACACAAATTAAACACCTGAATGCTTTTTCCAGCACGGTCACTAGATATTTTGCATCAGAGATCTCAGATCTTCGACTTGATTAGAACTCGGTTAGAAGTGTTTTATGTATATTTATAAAACTGACAGAAGATCTCAGGATTGGTTTTTTTTTCCGGAGTTAAAGTTTTTGCTCCACTCAGATGAAATTAGCTTAAAGCTTCACCAGGATCAAACATCTGATGACCTGATTTCTTTGGCTGATTTTAACGTTGTAGTTGCGTCCACCACTGACAATATCTGCACCTGCATCACAACAGTAATGCTTCAAAATACAGGCGATATTGAGTCTACTGATGAGATACTGAGTCTCTCACATCTTTAGACAGCTAATTTGTCGGTGGTTTAATGCTTTGTTTCTTGCAAAAGAAACCACCAGTAGAGACCACTAGTACACCATGTAGGAGTCACAGTGTAGGTGAATGATATTTTATTATGTTTAGTTCCAATGTAAACTGTAGGAACTACAGATCTACCATGAAAGTGTGTCAGGAAAGGCAGGTTAATGTTAAATATTATAAATAACTTTTTTAAATACTGTGAACACATTTAAAAAAAATCAAACTTTGTTCTTCCCCCATTGTATTTGGATAGAATGATGCATGACTACATGTCACTGCAGGGAAGAAGAAAAATGCCTTTCAGTAATTTGAGCGATCTCTTCCTTTAATATCACTGAAACAACATTATATCATATATCATATTATAGTTAGATTATAATCCATTGAATTATGCTGCCACTGTTCTCCGTCCTTAATGTGAAGCTCTTCTTGTTAGCATGCAAACAGCTGATCTAAGGTTTTCATCCCGATCTCTGATTTTCAAAAGTCAGACAGCTGTGACGGCTCATGTGTAAACAGTAACGGAAAGGTGCTTATTAAACACAGCTGGATTCTCAGTCTGTTGATCATTTGCTTCGGAGTCAGAGCGATCGGTTCGACTTCGTTGTCATAAATGACGTCTTGTTTGAAGATTAAAGTTTTTTGCTGTCAAAAGCAAAGCAGCAGTAAACCAACACAGACACAAGCAGCTGCATAGAACTGTTACATGTTTGGTGATTAGACTTTCAATAGAAGCACCAGAGGAGAGTCTCCTTCCACTGAAGACACCAACAGTAAACATTTATTTATTCATCATACAATCAGAGGCGGTAAATCAAAGCATCAACCATCTGTAATACTGTAATGATGTATTTTTATGCTCAGGAAAAATCATCTATTTCTGCTTTGGGTGTCGTGTTGGACGGTTTCTGGGGGATACCATCTGTAACTATTTTATTTCTTACAGATCCGTCATCAGAGCCGCTGCAGACGGGCTCTCAAAAATAAAAATCCAAAAAGTAACCAAGAGACTTAGACTGTACAATCTTCCCTTTGTCTCGCAGCATGAGCAGCAAAATGAGAGGAAGATAACACTCCACATGACAAGCTATCTATAGTCACAGCTTGTGATATTGCTGGGGGACAAAGACAGCTGATAAGAGCAGTCCAGTCATAAACAAAGTGGAGCTCATGCGGCGAAGCAGAGATGAACTCACTCTTCTCCGAAAAACACAGTTCACATGGGACCGAATCCCAGTTTATAAACAATGATACGTGCAATACAGACCGGCTGTCTGTATTCTAGAAGATAGCTCCTTCAGGAAGAGCACTTTAGTTTTGGTGATGCATCAAATATGTCTTGTTTTTAGCTTCAGGATGATTCAACACCCACACACAGAGGGTCCCAGCGGGTTCACGGAAAGTTCCATCGTGTTGTTTCAAGCCTTTTATGCACGTCGGATCAAAATACTGCCTATTTAATGGTGTCATAATCTCATCGTTGTGAAAAAGGTGTGGCACGGCCTGCTGGCAGGAAACTGAGTCCTGCAGCAATGAGGACAGTTAAAGTGAAAAGAGGCATTCAGGGGAAACGGGAATGCTCGTTCTCATTATGCTGCAAATCAGAAGCTGAAAGTTATTAGAAGTTAGCAAATGCTGAACTGTAACGATGCCATTTTTACTTTTATTTATGCCCTATATTGATCTGTTACTAATATTCAAAACAGAAACCAATAAATGTTTTAATTTTCTAAGTCTGCATGTGTTGATTTCTTCCATTGCAGCTTTTCAGACTCTATTAGTTTATCGACCTTGTTTCCAGCAGCAGCTGACTGACACACGACACACACTCACTACCCAGAACACACACAAAGTTAGCATGTAGCTGCAGAGGAAAGCAAAACTAGCAGCTTAAGTGAGTTGATGGAGAGGCTGAATGTTTAAATGGGATGATAATGTGTCTCTGTGTTTACTGAATATGTAATATTTGCCGACATGACAGCTTAATAAGGTGATAATAAGTCAGGACTATGTGTCCGTCAGCTTATTGTGGACTTCTTTTGCCCTCTAGTGGCTAAAAATCAATGAATAACAAGCTGTTAACATCTTTTTATGTGTGCAGTTTCGGACAAACAAATGAGGACGTACCCTTTTCTGACTGCAGCCCACAATGAGGTAGGTTTCTATGTTGTTCTTCTTCAGGTAGGCGTTTCTCTCTCCCCCTGCTCCCGGCTCCACATCGTAGTCCCCATTCAGATAGTTCATAGTGGCCTTGGTGATGTGGATACGTCTGGAATGGGAACAACACACACACACACACATGAGCACACACATACATGTTCCTTATTCAGACACTTTATGTTCAGGTCTACATACCCAGCTTTGCCACCGGCCTCCATCTGATTGGCTAGTGTGACGTCATTGGACCAGACGTCAAACTGCCACTTCCTGAGCCCCAGCACCCCACAGTGCACCCTGCCGCTGTGGATGCCCACTCGCATGTTCACATTCACCCCGGTCACCTCCCGAACCAGCCTGTGAAAAACATCGAATGAGAACGAGGAGAATGATCTTTAAAGCAACAAACTAGTGACTCCATCATTGGTGATACGAGGAATACTGAGAGATCGGTGTTTTGAGTGCTGTGATCTCTTTCTAATTTGTTGTTGCTAAAGTTTCCATAGCTGGAGCCACTGTTAAGATCAGATAACAGCAAAATAGGCTGCAGCTAAACTTATCTCAGCGCTGTAACCCTGTGGTCTGTCCAAAGACCATCTCTGAGTTCATCACTGCTTAGAAAAACAACTTCAGGATGCTGTGACAGGAAGGAAAAATGTGGAATAATGCATTCAGATCCTGTTAAAAGTCTAAAATAGAAAGATTTTCCTTTTCAAAGCCATAAAACAGAGAAGAGCAGCAAATAAATTTGACTGGAGCGAGCTGTTTCCAGTCTTTGTGCTAAGCTACGTTAGCCAACTGCTTGCGGCAGCTTCATATTTGCTTTACAGACACAAGAGTGGTATCAGTCTACCTCATCTACTCAGTACTAGCCCAGAGCATGCTGGGATAGGGTCTAAATCCAGAGCCTTACTACTCTGAACAACATAAGCGGGCACAGGAAATGGACAGATGGATGGATGAATTAATAGAGAGGATAACAGACTGAGGCAGATCAGCTGCAACAGCTTAGAAACTTGGGGCACTGTTGGCAAAAATAAAAAGCATGGACGAGCAGGAAGTGAGTGACGGACATTTTACATCCTTCACAAACACAATCAGATTGTCAGCCTCAAGCCTTAAACTGCGACCTCAACGAGCAGAGCAATGAAATCTGATGTCAGCGTGGCTTCGTGATCCTTCACAGGAGCTGACTGAAACACTGAAGGACCGCACCAGTAGATGTTCTACAGAAGAGTATGGCTGTATAACAAACATCAGTGCCCCCGTCGACCCTGGGGGCAACTTACGAGATGGCCTCTATCATGTCCATCCCCATCTCCACGCAGCAGTGGGCGTGGTCGGCTCTCGCCTCCGGCAGCCCAGACACACAGTAGTAGCAGTCTCCCAGGATCTTGATCCGCAGACAGTGGTTCTCCTGTCGGGAGAGAACAACTTACTGGAAACGAACACTGCCATAACATGAAGGAGGATTTACTGCGGTGGGTTACATAATGACAGCTCAGTTTTACACCCCCCCCCTGCTGTAGCTGTAGGTTCATTCATCCTCCAGTATCACTGACTGAGGACTGTTGTATTTACTGAAAACAAAGACTCCTTCTACACATCTAGCTGTTATTATATTGGTTTAACTGGACCAACGTTACAGCTAAAACGGTTTCTTCTGAACGCCTTTTAATGTTAAAAGTAGCTCAAAAGGTGAGAGGCTCAGGCTGTAAGACGTGCCGAGCACTGATATGTTCATTCTAATCAAAGAACGAAGGTCGAACCACTGCGACGGCACGGCAAAATGGCTGCATGTCATGGATGTTCATCCACACGTACAGACACACACAGGCTGTACCCAGTAACAACCTCAGGTCAGCACTTTAAGGAGGATCGTAAAAGTCACATACAACCACCAGGGATAGATATTCTGAAAAACGATTCTGTATGGTCGGTATTTTCCACCTCAAAGATAGCACACGTCTGAGAGGAGTCTTTGTTCTACTAATGTGCAGTTTAAAATTCGAACAGATGCTCTTCTATGATAAATTATCCTCTGGTCTGCCCGTTTAAAATCAGGCAAGAAATCACAGCTTTACCATGAAAAGAATGACTATATGTTATAGATAATTTCATAATCACAGGACGACATTCAACCCTGAAATGTACAAGCTAAGAACAGTCACAACCTCACGGCCTTATATAATAGGATATAGTTTTCCAATCACAAGCTGCAAGTTAAAGAAAAAAGAAGTATGTAACAACTTAAAACTGCTCTGAACTGTAGTTTAATATCAACACTGCATTAAATAACCATGTGAAACTGAAATGTTAATGTGAAAGAGGACACTTGTAGTGATGAACGCACAGAGCCGGATGTTTCCCTCAGGGGTTAGTGGATGTCAGACCGGAGCTGTTGGGAGAGTGGCTGCTGGCCGTGTGTTCACCATGTGGCCAGAAACACAAACACAAATTGAATGCTAATGAATGCTAATGTTGCTCCCTGAGTGCCGATTGTGTAAATAATATTGAATAGGGTTTCAAGGTTGCGTTTGCGGCTTGTTTCTGCAGCTCCAAAGGACGTATCTACTGCTGCAGGTTTAAAAACATCTTTCAGGCAGATTGTTCAAAGCCTGAACAAATGAAACCAGAAGAATCAGCACAGAAAGACACCACTGGAAGTAAGCAAATGGTGAATGTTAATGGACTGCGATGTCCTGTAATTTATGTGCACTGGGGCCTCGTGGCTGAATCCCTGCTCCTTCACACTGCTGAGAGGAAAAGATGCTGCGTTAGTCGCTGTGAAACACTGTTACACGGACACACAATGCAGGAGTTCTATGATAATTACATATTAGCACTGATTTTACATTTGATTAGCCTCAGAACTCAAAGATCTCCCGGCAGCGTGTGGGCAATTATAATATGGTGTGTGTGTGTGTGTGTGTGTGTGTGTGTGTGTCTGCAGGGCATGGGACATCACTGTGTCTCATGATAGCCACCTGAGTATCTCTTTAGCACATGGTTCTGGGAAAATACAAAAAGACCCACTGTGTAAAGAGCACAGACAGAGAATATGTGTGTGTAGAGTGTGTGTGTGTGTGTGTGTGTGTGTGTGTGTGTGTGTGTGTGTGTGTGTAGCATGTGTGTGTGGACAGATACAAGGCACATCTGGCATGGACATGCAAGTGTCAGTAGCAACGTTCCTGGTTCCTAATGCCATTGTGCCCGTTTCACTCATGAATATTGATTAGCACATTATTTCACCTTTCATAAACAAATGACATATGTTGAGCGTTAGCTGGACAAACAGTGAAAAGCTTCGGGATAAGAAAATGAAAATATCAATATTCATGAACATGCTGTTTGTGAGGCTGTGGTTCAGATGTTGGAAATGTGCTTTAAAAACATGTCTCAGGCAGGATATTGATGACAGATAAGACGTAGCTTCCCTCTAAACACTGGAGAGCTGTCCACAAGTCTGTATTTAAGCAGTCCATGTCAGTATGTACTGTACTCTAGCTGCCAATAGCAGACCTCCAAAATACTCTGAGTACTATATTATCTTTTTATTTAGGAAGTCATCACTGAAATAAGGACCAAATAAAGTTGATGCATCTCTCTCTCTATCTGTGTTTTGTCCTTCCATCCATCATCTCACATGAAACCGGAGCTTCTCATAAATTCAGGATTTAGCTGGCTTAATGTGAACGTCTGGAGAGGTCTTCGTCTTGTAACACCTAAAGACAAAGCTGTGTTTTGCACTGATGACGGCATCAGTTTGCATCCCCAAAGAAAGTTCCCCCCAAAGAGAAATTAAAAGCTAAGATTGTATGAAAGCCTGGAATAAATAAAAGCCCAAAGCTTCCCAAAGGTTGGGAAGTTCTTGTCTGAGTGAAAAAGAACCACAGGTGAGCTGCAGTAAAGTTTTAGTATTCACCATCAACCCTTATCCACACTGGCTGCATCCAGTCCATCGCTTTGCTCTGACAGCTTCATTGGGTTTTAATGGAATAATCTGTTCCCCTCCTGAGGTGGCAGATGTATTGAATTTCAAGTGTTCTCTATGCTTTGTCTGATCAGCGTCTCAGCACCTTCTCTGTCGACGTGTATTTAAAACATCATGCTGATTACACTCCTGAGAGACCTGAATTATGTGGTGAATTATTTAGCACTATATTACCAGTGTTTCAGTAGCACATCAAATATACACACAGTTGAGTTGAGAGTGTGAATATCACAGACGCCTGAAGGTCTTATCCACCATGCAGCTACCTCTTTTCTACTTTTCCTCCAGAAGAAAACTACTCGAAAAAGTTCCCGTGCATGAGTTAGCTCACATTTTAGAGACACTGCACCCCTTCACTCCCTCTTATTCATGGCAGCCTGTGCTCCTAACTAGTTTACGTCGTGTGTCGAAGTGAGCACTGAATCAGGACCATCACACACCAATAAATAAAGTTTCCTAGTATGTTTTTAAATCATGAATTAAAACATTAATTATGACATCATTTTGTTCGGCCTCATAAACAGATGAATATCACTAAAGTTACTAAAATAATAAAATGAAATACGAGAGAGAAATAATAATTTAGGGGAGCGGAAGGAGTTAGAAGGACACACTTCATGCACATGCACACACCGTCCCTAACACACTATTGCTTACACACACATCATTGATAAAGTGAGTTGTTGAGTCCTTTTATTTTGCCACTGGTTAGTATTCTGTGCATTTCTCTGTACCTCTGTATTATAGGCTGGGTTTTGTTTGGACCCAGTCTAATTGTATGAATTTTCTTGCTGGGAAAAAAAGGTTAATTTAGCTATTTAGATATTGGAGAGTCCAAGGCTCCTGCTTTGCTATACATGACGAAAACTGCTGACCCTTAAAATTAGTACGCTTAGTTTTGCTTCAACTGTGCTGTCAGTGAAGTATCTTAACTTATTTTCAAAACAAAAAAGAAAACTTTTTTCTACAAATTAAAAAGGTAAGTATATTAAAACAAAAGCACAAAAAGTAAACTGGGAGAACAGTTTACATGTATGGTTGCATTCTTACCGCTGCCAGCTTGTCAAAGCGGGCGAAGAGTTCATTAAGAGTCATCACCAACTCCTGTGCGGTGCACTGGGATGCCAGACTGGTGAAACCCTCGATGTCTGCAAATAAGATGCTGCAGAAAAACACAGAGAAGAGAAAACAGATTTCAGCACTCTACTCTGAGGCGCTGGTGGGCACATGGTGTCACCAGCCACTGCTCTCCCTCCACCTGCCAGCTTTGACAGGAAGGTGCAACCCGTCCACTTAATCTGGAGCAATGCTTCTCTAAACATGCATGTAAATGTCTGGGAACCTATGCAGAAAAGGAAGGGTGTTCTGGGTAATCATAGATTGCAAAGGCTCATAAAGGAACCGGTGTGTACAACTGCCAAATCACAACCACGCGTTGTGTAGAGACATTTATCGAGCCGGTCGATTGGTTTAGATGAACAATTCTAGTAATATTATAGCAGAAGTATACAAGTACAGATAATATTCCTCCCACTTGGTTGCTGGTGCAGCAGCAAGGATACGGTCACTCACCACCTTCCCAAATGTGAACACAATCAGTTTTGTTTGTTTTGCTCATGGCCAAGTCAACATTCCTCAGAGTCCCAAAACCAAAACCTATAACTCTGCGTAGAAAATCACTTCATCCAAAACAAAACACTGTGAGAAAAGTTTCCTCTAAAGCCCCTCTGCAACCTCTGGAGAGCCTGAGCATGCAGCAGGGCCTGCAGAGGCCTTTCTGTACCTCCTCGTGTGTGTTTCAGGTTTCCTCCCACCGTCCACAGACCAGTTGGGTTAAGCTGCAACTCTAAATTCCCCGTAGGGGTGAGTGTGAGATTGTCTGTCTCGATGTGTGAGCCTGTGGGAAAGACTGGAATTCTGTTCAGAGTCTACAGCACCTCTCTCCAAAAGTCAGCTGAGAAAGGTTCCCACTGTGACCCTGAAAAAGGATAAACTAGTGCTGATGATGGATGGAAAGTCGCTCCACGTCAGGCAGATTTCACAGAACATGCTTGGATGTGAGCTCACAGTGTTGGTTTGACGAGCTAAGAGAGATAAACTCCAACATGCTGATCGCAATAAAGGAACATGTAACCTCACACAGACCCCCAGACTATAAAAAACACATTAAAGGACCACTTTCTTTAATGTGTTTTTTATAGTCTGTGGACAACAGTGGTGTTATATCTGACAGGGGGACGAAGGATTGTATATTAGGCACTAGTTGTTCTCCGTATAAATTGTAAAGGCTTTTGACTATTTGTGACAATTTAATAATAAAAGAATAAAACATAAACAGCTATACTGATTTCTATTTCATCTAAAATCTGCATCTGCTTACAACTTTTACAAAAGCTTTTACCAAAGCTTGTTTCAGCTTGATACGAGAGTTTAAATACAGGAAACTGTTCGGCAGGAATTGAGGCAGGGGTTTGTGACTAAATAACTCAAGATGTCAAGATGTACCACTGGAGCCAGTGACGGAGGAGAGACGGTGCTTGAAGCATGTGCAAATGTTAATACAATACTTCTGTAATCTGGAGTTGAAAAGCACCAGATGGAGCATCTGTGCTAATGAGGTCTCGTCCTGGCAAAATGGCACAAAGAGAGGGACCTAATGCATTTGCAAGGACTTGGCACTTGTAAAAAAGTTAGTTGAGCCTCCCTGAGATCAAGGTAATCTGATACAGCAAAGGTCTTTTGCTGATCGAGACGTTTGCACGACTCTCCGCACACAGACACAACAGCAGGACAAGATGATCTCACCAGGCTGAATCACTTCTCTCAGAGTGAAACGAGGGTGTTGGGCTGGCAGGTACAGACAGTAATATGCTCAGCGTTCGCTCTGGGAGGCAGAGTCAGGTTGGTCTCATGTACACTCACAGATAAAACCCACGAGCTTGTCCTGAATGGCTTAAGTTGTTCTGTGAAGCATCATAACCCTCCACCACACAAAGTCACATCTCATGCTCGACATTTTTTCCTTCAATAAGCATGTTTATTCTCTGGTCACCGATCTCCTCCTCGGTTGAAACATGTGATGAACTCAGAGGGCAAAAACACGCCTCATGTCTATCGCTACTTAATACGGTTTAACACGGCCTTCCTCGCAGCAACTTCCCCCACGATGACTCACCTGAGCTTTAGTCAGTGCCTTGTGGGATCCCCATAAATCAAATACATTCAAAATATTTCTCAGAATGGTTTTTTAATTATGAACATCAGAGTATGGGCAAAAATTTAAATGTAAATGCGAGCTTTTGTGTCAACAGTTTGGGTAAGGCTGCAAAATTAGTATCGCTATTCACTGATGGCCTTATTGGTAATAATATGTAGATGTAGATTATTTCAATTAAATTACACACAAAACAAGAATAACTGCTGTTGAATTAACACATTAACACAATATTCTTCCTTTTCTATTTCAGAAAAGAAATATTGTTTATTTTCTATAATGTTTTATCTTAGATTTAGGTTCATAATAGGTATTTACATGCATAGTGTTTGCCGGCCAATTGGCTGTAAAAGTAAGCAGCTCATATTATTTGAATGGAGCACTTTGTTAATTAAAAAAAAAGAAACAGGCCATCAGCTGATCTGTGTCAGCTGACTGTTTCATTCACTTTTGCACAAGTTAACAAGGCAGTCATCATGATCTGACAATACTCCCACTGTGCTGGGTGTTCACGCCACCGCTGCTCTCACTCGTGCTGCTTAGCCGTTTTAAATCTACTCCGGATCACACGCGGAAATGTCGTTAGCTTGGAGCTACGCTTTTTCATCTGCAGTCACACAATTACAAGCTACCACACACTTGAACATGTTTTTTGAGCTGTGAAAGTGGAAACGGCTCAACACTCAATCTGCTGTTTGGAATCAGCCTGCAAGGCCAAAGAGAGAAGGGGGGGGGACAGACAGAGAGAGAGAGAGAGAGAGAGACAGACACAGACAGACAGACAGACAGACAGACAGACAGACAGACAGACAGAGACCCTGACCGGCCCGTTAATCTCAGTCAGTGACGGTTTAGTTTCTTCAGAACTTGTGAATCACCACAAACTGTAAGAAGTCGTTCAGCATCAAAGTGCACAAACCATCAGACCTGTACTGTCAGTAAAAACACCACCTGACCTTTACCACCAAACTAATATTTAGATATCTGGAGTTTAGTCAGTAACAACAACATAGTTCAGAAAAACGTTGTTCTCCCAGTGGGGTCCATCCAGACAGCCCCAAAATACACTGTGGGGCCCAAACTCACAGTTTTCTGTGTAACACAAGGGCGCGCACACACACACACACACACACACACACACACACACACACACACACACACACACACACACACACACACACACACACACACACACACACACACACACACACACACACACACACACACACACACACACACACACACACACCAAGCTGCATGATCTTTTGCAGGCTTACAGCCGGTGGAAATAAAAATAACCTGGACTTACCAGTTGACTAACACATTGGCTCATACTCTGTGTGGCTCTGCACAGGGGGGGGGGTCAATGTCAGATTTGGGACAAAACTTGTTTTACTCGTTTCTCTCCGATCATCATTTGATGATAAATGAAGTCTCGCTCTTTTTATACGTTGGCAGCCAATACCAAAGCAGGACTCTGCCCCTGTAATGACAGCTCCACCTGTCTCCTGTGGAGGGCAGGTGCACATAATCATATGTAAAGCTTCACCTCTTCCATGAGCAGGAACGACACATGAAGCCCCGTCTGACTGTTCGCATCAGCTGTTTTGTTCAGACCGTCCTTGCTACTCTGCAGATTCGGAGCAGAACTGGCTGCTTATTTTCCTTCTAACATGTTTACAAGGTTGACTTTCACTGGAGGGGGGGGAGGGGGGGCCTCTAACGCTGATGATTCAATACAACATCACAGTAGTATAAATACAGTCATGCCTGTAATTCAGCACATGTGTTTCACATTATATAAACTAGTATGTAGCATTATATTTCCTATTTGTTTGCTCTGTTGGTAACGTCTGCCTCTAACTTGCTATCTTCCCCGGAGCTTTTCTGTGCTTTCTCATCTCTCAGGTTCCTGTGGATCCTGGTCCTGGTCCCGCTGATGTGGTTCTCCATCAGCCAATGGATGTGCGTCTGTCCAAGGCTACAGCCTGTCCGTCCTTGGGAGCTGGATCTCTCCTTCACTGTGGTGCTCCCGGAGGTTTCTCTTTTCCCACTGGGTGTTTTGAGTTTTTCCTTCCCGAAGAAGGAGGGTCATAAAGGGCAGGTGATGCCTCGGACTGATCCATCGGACTGATCCACCGGACTGATCCATTGGCCTCATCGACTGCTGGACTCTTTATTAGATTGTTTGTTCGCTTACACTTGTTTATTTCAGTGAACTTTGTAAAGCACTATGAGACACTCTGTTGTGATATTGGGCTATACAAATAAATTGAATTGAATGCAGTGTGCTGTACTACTGTATCTCATCCATGAGTGTCATTACTCTTCCTCCTTGCTCCTTTCTGTTTTCACTGCTGAGGCAAAGTGATCTCTTTCATCGCTGGTTTCGCAAAATCACAGGCATCTAGCCGTATAACAAGCCGTATGTCCAGGCAGCAGCTTCCTGACTATGTGGAAGCAGCTTTCTGAGTCAGACCCCCAGGAAGGAGGAAAGAGAGCTTTAAATAAACAAAGGTTTCAGACCGAACGGGCTCACATGTACCTCACAGGGTAGCTGCCTGCTGCACAGCCAAGAACGTGGTGTGTTTGTATAGTTCGTGTGGGCAGCACATGCGGGTGCTAATGTTCATGTAAGCATGTAATAAAGTTTCTATTCTGGGTGTGTGACATTCATTTTGTGTGAGCGTTACGGCAGGGCTTCTTCAGGGTTCACGGACTTTTTCTCTTGGTTGCCGACATGTCAAGAGCACTAACATGTTCTAATGAAGCCGGCTTTCAAGACGCCTAAATTTCCTCAATTTGGGTCTGAGACTGAAAAGGATTAAGAGTCCCCACTCTGGGGTACACATTTCTCAGAATAATTGATTGCTTTCTGTGAACCGGTGCATGAGAGGTCGAGTAAAACCAGACATTGACCGATGTGTCTGAGCTCGGAGACAGCTCTGTCTCACTTCGTAGAGGCAGTGATGCTCGAAGAGGGAGGCAAGAGAGAAAAGGAAGGGTGGAGGAGGGAGGGAGAGGGGGGGAAAGATGCTCTGGAGACACCGAAGGGTCGACGCAGTAATGAGCACTTCAATTCACTTTTACATTATAATAATAATAATAATAATACATTTTGTTTTTAGGGCACAAGGTCGCCTTACAGAATACACATAAAACATACAATATAATAAATAAAACAGGTGTGAAAACAAGTAATAAAATACAGTAGCAGTGCAAAATGAATCAGAGGGAGTATGAAAGTGTGAAGAGATGGGTTTTGAGTCTGGATTTGAAGAGCAGTAAGCAGTCGGTGTTACGGAGGTCAGGGGGGGAGTGAGTTCCATAACTGGGGAGCCGAGTGGCTGAACGCTCGGCCCCCCGCGGTGACGAGGCGAGCAGAGGGAACAGAGAGATGGACAGAGGAAGAGGATCGGAGGGTGCGGGTAGGTACAGAAACGTGGATGAGGTCAGAGAGGTATGGAGGCTGTGGAGGGCTTTGAATGTGTGAAGCAGGACTTTATATTGAATGCGATAAGTGATGGGGAGCCAGTGAAGCTGCTGCAGGACGGGTGTGATGTGATGAGTGGAAGGTGTCCTAGAGATGATACGAGCTGCTGAGTTCTGGACCAGTTGAAGCTTATGGAGGGTTTTTTGGGGGAGACCGAACTGATGACTGCAAACTGAATTATCCCCATATGTTCAACATGACTACATCATCATCATCATTAGGCAAATGATGTGAGAGTGATTCCAACAAGCAGAATATCACTTTCATGCCCTTTTACATGCTGATAGCCAACCAGCTCAGCCAGGAAAAACTCCTAGAGGACAGGTTTGATGGGCCTGATGTCTTAATAAATCTATGTGTGTTCAAAACGGTATCCATTTCTTGCAATAAAAGTTTTGCAGCCAGAACCTTGTTTACCCTTGAAGATGTCTGTCAGCAGTCGGACTGGTGCCTCCTTCATGGTGGAGGTCTATGAGGAAGATGCATGCACATCAAATACAAGTCTGTGTGCAAAGCAGGAAATAAAAAAAAATGTCTTGGAACGTAACACAAGGGTGGCAAAACCATTCAGAATGTATATTTCTGCATTATAAAAGCTAGATTACAGCCTGTCTTGTGATGAAGATATTTATAGTCAAGTACATGTGCAGATTTTCTGATATACGTCCCCTCCCCACGCCCACCACTGACACAGTGAAGCAGAGAGCGAGGCCACTTCCCACAGCCTCCTGCGGCGTCACAGGAGACAGCGGGCAGCCAACGACAAAACCAGGAGGGTCGTGGAGGCTGCGACGAGGACGCCTGGGGTCTTTGTGACAGTGGATGCAGAGGAGATCCTGAAACATTTTGTTATTTAGTCCTCGTCGTGTCCTTCTTTAAAGCCACAAGGATTCAAGGGAATCATTT
Organism: Pempheris klunzingeri; assembly: GCF_042242105.1. Taxonomy (NCBI): domain Eukaryota; kingdom Metazoa; phylum Chordata; class Actinopteri; order Acropomatiformes; family Pempheridae; genus Pempheris; species Pempheris klunzingeri. The sequence goes on from NC_092021.1 coordinate 24,485,899, forward strand.
TACCAACTGATAACAACACGTGGAACGGTCTGAAATGATAAGCACACAGTGGGTTATGTAAAAATGTGAATGCCTTGAAGATAAATGTATGACTGTGTGTTGGGGATAAACAGAGCCGTTAGTGATCAGTTCAGGGGGAGCTGAGGCCAAGAGACCGAAGACAGCAGAACTACTCTCTTTGAGGAGGAAAACTGGAAGCACAACAAATCCATCAGCCATAACTCTGTACTGTCCACGTCAAGAGGTGGTTATTCCCTTTGATGCCTGGACAATGACGAGGCCACAATGTCGTCACTGAACGGAGTTAAATCATTTATGTATACCTCCAGATGTAGTCTCATCTGGCTGCCAGTGTTAAAGGGTAAAATACTCAAATGCTACATCAGGATTCAGGTGTGATTCATTTCCTGTATAGTGGGTTTATACCTGTTTCATGTTGTTTTTATGGTGAGAACTCTCATCTGATTCAACTGGTGAACAAACATCTCAATAAACTTCCTCTGTTGTTGTTGGTTGTCTTACACTCACAAAGCTTGATCCTCCTGCAGGACATTAGCGCTTTGGGGAACCTATCTATCTATAGATGGGCCATGGTGTCATGAGAGTGGTACAGGTAGAGCACGGCAGACTACACAGCTAAACATTCCCTCCCTCCCCGTCTACCTTCACATCAGCCAGCCAGGCCAAAAATGTACCAAATTCTTTGCTCAAACTGGTCCTTAGCAGACATAACAACTGATGCAGGATGTGGAGGGATTAGATCTCGAGCAAACAGTCACACTGAGAGCTTTTACATAAGAGTTTAGGTGCAGTAAGAGCATGTCCTCATCAGAGTACGACAAGGCTGCGGCGACGTAGACATCTACGCTGCATCGACACTCTTTTTAAAAGAAGTAAACAGAAATGGATTCACAAGGAGAATTTGAAAAACAGAGATCATATAGAGGGTAATGCAGTATGTATGCTGTCCCATCTCCTGCTTGCAGAGCCGCCACCGCAAAATCTGTTGTGGGTCAAATCTCAGCTGGCCCAGAGCTGTGCTGCACTACCATTGCCTGACTGTGTGATCCCCTCTTGTCCGGCACCAGCGCTGCCACCGGCCAACCGCCTTTTATCTCACCCCCGGCTGCTTAACCCCACCGCTCTGCTGGTGGCTCGCTAACCTCAGCCACCAGAAAAATCTCACACGGGCCTCATCGTCGTTGTCTGGCTCAGACTTTTTATTCTGAACTGCTTCTCTGTCTTGGACCAATATCTGTTACCCCTCCTATCCACAGCTGTCTTCATTTCATGTTCTTGTAAATGAACTTGTTCTCTGCTCATTTGCACACCGTGTGTCTTTATGCTGCCCTCCCTCTCATCTGCTGAATCTTGCAAAGCATCCAGACCTCAGTTTAAGATGCATACAGTTCCTCTAAGCTGAATTCAATCTCATCTGGTATGAGTATAACAATAAATATTGGCTAAATAATCCTTTACTTAGACATTATTATGTGTTTTTTTTTTTGCTAGATATCATCGTTACTTGTGTAAAACGCCGTGAGCATTGACTGATTTGTATGTTGCATGTTTGCCGCCTTCATGGGTGTTGCTATTTACTCACCAAGGACAGATTCTCAGGTGAAGCCTGGCTCCAACAGCATCAGCAGAAAGGCCTTACGTAACACACACCCGCATAATTAACTGCACCACACATGCTAAACCCATGTTTGTTTGCTGTGCAGTGTCAAACCTTGTCCTTACTTCAATTAGAACACGGAGAACAAAAGCAAGGTCTGTTCCTTTAATTTATGCAATGTTCTTTCCATGTCTTTCTCTTCAGGGTGCTACTGGCCTACATAACAGCAACAGCAGCTACAGTCACAGTGTTCTGAATATTTCTCCAATGCTAACAGGGCGACCTGGCAGCATCAAAACATCCACCCCAAAGCCCTCTTGCATAATACCTTAGTCAGCGCACATTTTGGCCTCACAGCCGAAGCCACAGGACATCACTTACTCCAGAGGACAAACACAAGTGGGATGCTACACTCTCAGGAAAAGGTTTTGTAAAAAAAAAGAGTTTTTGTTACTGGGCAATGATCAAATATGTTTAGGTTGGATTTATTTCATCCTGGAATCAGATTTAAATCTTAATAGCAGCATCAAATCTGTTACTTTGTCAGCTTACTACCATCAAAATACTGCAGGAGCTGGAGGAATAACGTTCCAACAAGCTTACCCATGCCTTTATTTCCAGTGCATCGGACTACTGCAATGGTCTCCTCACAGCTTTCAAAAAAAAAAAAAAAAAGCTGTGTGGCAACGCCCACTTCTTTAAAGTGATGCTGCCAGAACAGCAGCTCTAAAATCCTCACAGTGGCTACCAGTCAGAGAATTGATTTTAAAAAAATCCCTCTTTGGCGGGGGGGGGCTCACATACATCTGCGGCAGGCTTTTGCCATATGAACTTCCGAGGACCCTCGGGACAAAAAACATGGGGAAGCAGAAATTGTTTTATTTGTATCATGCAGCACAGACATGGAACAACCTCCCAGAGGATAATTAACAGGCCTCAAACTCTGACCACCTATAACTGAAAGCTACTGTTCTATTTCACACAAACTGCTAGAAACTGACTGAGCTCAGCCTTTAAATAGTCTTCACTGTAACCGTTTCTGTTCACGATCCCAACAGAGCTGATACCGAATATAGATATATATATATATGTGTGTGTGTGTGTGTGTGCAGAGCTTCAGCCTCTATGAGTCCACATCCTTCCATGAATGGTAATCTTATGCTCCTTGTCGGCCTTGGGAAGTGAGATGTGATAAAAAATGGATCAAGAGTGAAGTCAGGTGGGACAGGGGATAAGAAGATTCAGGGAAAACATATAAAATGTGTTCTTTTATCTTCCTATTTCACATGATTTGAACGGCACTGTCTTTTATCCTTCATGTCTCTTCTCTGCACTAACTGTACATCTTTTTTTACCTTTGCTGTATTTCTATAACTCAGCAAAGCACTCGTGTATGAAATGTGCTACACAAACAAAATTGCCTCGCCAAATTAATGGTACCCTTTGTGATCGGAGGGTGTAATTGTGCCTTTTATGGCCCATCTGTGAAAAATAACCTACTCTGGTACCTGAATTTAGAATAGAGGGCAAACAAATATGCAGTCACATACAGACTTTGATGTATAGCTATTGTAGCTACTCCTTCCCTCCTTCCCTCCTTCCCTCCCTCCCTCTCCACCTCTCTGCTTCCTCTGTTTCTCCTCTTATTCTTTAGTTGTAGCTGTGGGAGCTGTCACTTCTCTTCCTGTTGTTACTTGGCCTCTCAGCAGAGCCCCAATTACCAAAGGCCACTGCCCGCTTCCTGAAAGGGCCAGTCACACCTGGTTAGCTACTCATTAACCACAGACTTATAACCACAGACAGAATTCAGCCAAGCTTAATGGATGCTGCTAATGTGCTCCCTACTCCCCAGTGAGACACAGAAAAAAAAAAAAAAAAAAAGCCTACAGTAGGATACTCTACTCTACCAAGCCAAGGCTTCACCTCCTCTCCTCCTCCTGTGTCTCTTGGCTTTGTTTGCTCCAGCTGAAAAAGCAGATTTCTGTTGGTTTGTTTCTTCGAAGTAAGCGAAGAGTAACTTCTAGACTGAGCGCTGACTTTTGTTTAACCTTGACAGCTGCAGTAATTAATACATCCACCGTGAACCAACACCACGGTGTTTGCTTCTCGAGTGCAGACAACACAGCTGTCTTGTTATAATGGCCAAACATAAGTGCTCATGTGGTTTGGTGCACATTTGTTTCACTGAGAATTTCTTCCGTCGCAAACGTCCTCATTTTTCACCTTTGCCATTTCTCCAAAAACAATCTGCTCTCTTTACTTTTACTGAACTCTTAAACTTAGGCAACAAAATAAGGATAATTTCTGATAATGATCGCATTAACAGTGATGAAAAGGCCGTTGTGTAGAGAGCTCAGCGTACGTGGCCTGATGTTCTAACCCCCGAGGATTCAAAGGGACACATCAAAGTGATCAAGGGCTTCAATAGCAGCTATTATGCATCAAGGTTTGGGCTCCCACCTGACTGTGACAGCTACAGGCCATAAAACTCTCACTGCACAGCTTGATACTTGGGCTGCTGTTGCCTCACACACATGCACACCCACACACAGCCATAACAAGACTGTTTCTCATTGTGATCTTGCTGCAGTGGTGTATTCCTCCACAAGGTGGTACCAAACCTACCCACAGCTTCACCCGTCCTGTGGGGTCACACGATCTATTTCACGAGCTCATTGTTCACAGTTATTAGAGCAAAACAGCATCAAACACACACAAATAATGTAAACCGCCGACCAACGCTGCATCACTGAGACAGGAAGGGCTCTGGACAAAAGACGGGAGACTCGACAAACACTGTAAACAAACAGCATCCACCGCCTGTGAGTGTCACACAGGAAGCAGTCAAAGCATCGATTAGGTCAAAGTCATCAATCAGGAGTCAACGGACGAGCAGGGAAAGATCAAGGAGGCAGATCATGCCTGACGCCAAAGACTATCTTTAAACAGAGACTGGGGGGGCCGTGATCTCCTCCTCACACACGGACGCCTGTTATCACATGATGGGGATTCCACACATACTGGGAATCCATATAAAAAGCATGACATCAGCAGCACATAAACATGATTGAAGCATCCATTTGTTCGACCTCTGTTCAACTATCTCTGTCGTCAGAACCAGCTGATAGGACAACTGTCAGACAGACTGTCCTCACCGGGCTCAATGACAAAAAACTGCCACTATTAAAGGAGCATACCGGAAGAAACCGGACAGCAGGTCGTGAAAAACTCATTTCACATACTGTTAAATAAATGCACAACATGTAAAAAAAATGGGAGACTGTGTTGCGTTTATATTCTGTGTGATAGACATCAAAAACAGTTCAAGAAACATTTTCTGTTTGGTTTGCCCTTTAGACCAAGTGATAAGAACTGGACCATCTCCCTGACAACTGAGCAAACTCCACTGATGGAGGCCATAAGATGCGGCTGAGAGCTCTGCACAAAGTGCTGAGAGGGTTTCTGGAAGTGGATCAGTGATGAAGCTTCAAGCTCGCTTCCTCCCCACTGCTCACTTAGCAGGTACATGCTACGCTACAGGGATGAAGTTACAACATGTAATGACCGACGCATGTTTTATGATTCATCGTGCATCAACAGGTATTATTGACGAGGTGACTTCTCAGTAGCATCAGTTCATCTACACTTCAAAGATGGTGTAAGTGAACTGCTTCAGTTCAGCTCACTCAAAAACACTTGTATCCATCAGTATCACGTGGTTGTAAAACTCAAAGTGACCCAGCAGTTATGAAACCAAACACACCAAAAATAATCCATCAAAGTAAATATTGACTTCTTGCCACTTATGGACACACACTCGTCCTGCCATTGTCTGGGATAATCTGAGGACCTGAACCCGTCTACGTAAGGTTTGGGGTGTTCAGCACTGATAAACTGATAAACCACCATTGTTGGCCAACAGGCCTGATCAATGCTACAGAGCGATCAGAGGTCATTTCAGCAGCTCCACCTCTTCCTGAGGAGTTTAAAGTAAAATCAGAAGCTTGAAATCCCCCTTTATCAGCCTTTTTCTTTAAAAATGTTTTTAGGTCTTTAAGACATAAACCCACAGTTTAAATTATCAGTACAATATTTCCTTTAGCTCTAAATGAATAAATGTTCTTTAAAGGCTAAAACTTTATGATCTCTTTAAATTTACTTGCTTTAAATTCTTGATTGTTTCCTTTATGGAGCCCAGCTGCTGCTCAGAGATGCTTCTAATTTTTAGCTCACAATATCTTTATTCTATTAAAGTTTAGAGGATATTACTCTGCACACTGCATGTGGAGACAGGTGATAAATACTCTGGGAAAATACCATGCAGCCTATTGTCATGGTAACGCCTGCAAGTCTCCCTCCTCTTCTGCCTTTTGTCTGTGAGTGGGCTGCACCATTCAGGACTAATCTAGATTAAAGCACGGTTCATGCTGCAGTTCTGTCGCCCCTACATTGATACATAAATGTTGTTTTATATGATTCTATATATTTATATTATATATTTATTTATCTACCTCCTCCTCATGACAGGCCTGAGACAGCAAACACATGAGTTTACTCTTATATTCATCATATATCTGCTAAATGTGCATTAAGTTCAACAAATATTAATCTAAACAGTTTGATCGTTGAGATTAGATTTAGATTATTTAGCTAACCTAAACAGGGCTAAGTCTTTCTTTAACACTAGGTTGCACCAGAATGTATCTATAATAATTTAATATCATTATCTTAATACAGATTAGGTTCCATTTTAGTTTGGCTAAACTTAAATAAATACTTGAATCAGGTTTGAATATCATCCCAGCTGTGTTGCATCCTTACATACAATAAGCCCCCGGGTGAGTAAGACATGGGTTGATGATTTAAACTTGATCTAATCTTGAATATCATCTTAAAACATCATAAGATGACGGCCAGGCTGAATGTGATCCACGTCAGAAGGACCACAGACACGTCACGTTCTCGGGGGGGGGGTCACGTTTAAATTAACCTGGTGTTACCTGACGTTGTCGTGCTTCTGGATGTAGATCTTGTGAAACATCATGTCCTCCTGCTTGGCGTTGATATCAGCTTTCATCTCCATGGCAACATGGCGTGGAAGCACTGAGAGCAGAAGACGTTCCTGCAGGAAAAGCGTGGGGGGAAAATAAGTTCAATTGACAAGCGTAAGTGCATCAAGAGGTGCAGGTTTTGGCTGTCTGGGGGGAGGGGGGGGGGCATTGTGACTAACACCAGCCCTCCAAATGGTAATGAATAAAGGCCTGCATAGTGATTACACCATTACATTTACAGTAATTACCTCGTGCAAGTCTCAAAATCATTTAGAAAGCACAGGGTAACAGCTATAGGGAAAAAAAAGAAATCTTGCAAATGTATTTAGAATTAGTATTTACAATATTTTGTAAAATGTGCCGGTTCTTCTCTTTAAGTAAAACTGGATCACTGTGGATACCTGACTCAACAGGTCCAGCTCTAAATACACAGGTTTCCCAGGGACACCATTTTGAAATGTGCACACAGACAAAAGTATACAGCTGCAAAGCGGAAGGAGTCATTCAAGTGATGAAAATAATAAAACAACAATCGGGTAGGTAGAACAACACACAGACTGAAGTGCAGTTTATCCACATCCTGTTTCCAAGCTTCAAATTCTGTCATGTTGAAGTTGAAGTTAAAGATTTTTCTTCACAGCTGAAACATTTAGCAGTTTAAACCAGTTCACTTTTGCATTTTGAGTCAATGTTGGGTAACTAATGTAGTGTTTTGTTCCCATTTGCAACAGCAAAGCATTCTGGATTTGGTACAGCTCTCATTCACACATCTGACTGGCCTCTTTCTCCATAGCAGCAGAGGATCATGGGTATCTAAGGCCACTTGCCATCACAAACCGGCTTAGAAGAAACAAAAGAGAAATCATTAAAATAGATGACCCATATGAGCCTGAAGCATTATTAAATCATTAGGGAGACGCCACTCGGGGAAATACTTTCAGAAACATGCAGCTTCGTCCATTTTACACCTCTGGTGGGAGGAGTTGTTGAGACAGATGTGCATTAAAATGACAGATCACAAAAGTAACAGGTGGGAAATGTTCCATTACGACTTCAGCGTATCGCTTACAGCAGAGAGTTACTCTCTGAACTGACCAGCGACAAGGTGTCGGGTTCAGTAGTGTCATAAAGTGTCTCAACTGTGGCAACTTTTTCTTTTTCCCTGAATTGATGAACTTTTATTGCATGTTAATGGTAACGAGGGGCAACAGTTTGTAAGACTGTGATCAATGCTTTGCTGATGGGTCAGTGTGTGTTGGGCTGTGCAGACTTTCAGTGCACAACTTGTAGCTTCAACTCGTATGTAATTCAAGCTTGAGAGAGGAGGCAAACATCACAAAAACACAAACAAATATTAGGGAATATTCTCATACTCATGTTTGAAATGTTCATATGCAGATTGCAGGCTTGTCATAAGTTGAGGTTTTAGTTTCTAACATGTTTTAAATTCACTGGTAACTGCAGGAATTAAACAGGCAGCGTTGACAGTGAAGGGACCAAACACATAACATTATTAACTTATTAGTGTGGTCCAGCTTAAAATTATTTTTGTTTCTAGCTACATTCCTCCTTGTAAATCCATGTGTCCTGTTAGCTTCAGCTAAAATCATGTGGCCTGTTGTAAAAAAAATATATATATAAAGACTTGAACTGCAGGGATGAGTGTTTTCACATATTTTATATCTCAAAGGCACATTTTTCCCAGAAAGTAGCACCATTTTTGAATATTAAAAATATCAATAAATGAGCAAACTTGACATCATACCAATATAACTTGTGCCCCCGTGGCTGCATGTCTCTTCTCAGTCCAAAACACGTGTGTTTCCATTGAAAATATCTGTCACACAGCCTATTTTATAAAATCTGATACTCTATTTAACATTTGCACCTGACATCCTCCACAAAGCAGTAAACTACTGTGGATCTACAGTGTTTAATACTCAAATCATAGTTTTCCACTAAAGTATTCCTTCATTGGATTTAATAACAGATGTTACGGTTGCTTCCCCTCCACTCTTACCTCCTTGTCTCCTGTCACCATAAATCTGTGCTCACTCTCACCTGTTGCTGGTTTTCCCTCTGAGAGTGGAGGCGAGCCTGGATGCATTCCCTGGTCTCCTGGAAGGCCTGCCTCTGGGAGCCCTCAGCGGGGTAATGGGTGCACACTCCCACGATGTTGGTGCAGGAGAAAATCAGCACATTGGACACTATCTGTGGAAGAAGGTGAGAGAGAGAGGGAGGGAGAGAGAAGGAGTTAGGACGTAAGGAAGTGGGATCCATGTGAGCCACAGGTCAAAGACTCATTTGTCTTTCTCTCTCCTCGCTGTTTGCTCTCTAACAACATTAACTACAACTGGTTTTGAACACAAACAATCACTCCCTTTTAACTGTATGCAACCAGCTGAGAGATTTTATGCCCTGTAGAACAAGAGCCCTCCCTGTACCGCTGAACAAAGGGACTAGTTTAGGTGCTGATGTCTGTGCTCATTCAACTTCTCTCTATTACTATAAGAACAGGAGAGGAGCCCATTTCAGCAGAACATTTACATTTCATGACATCTGGGGCCTGATGGGATGCTGCACCCACAAAAGAAGGAAAATAAGGAATACATGCAGCCCCACGTGTTCTTTCCACTTAGTATTACTGCTTCTGAGTGACGTGTGCGGTACAGAAATGTGACATGAGGTCAAAGGGGCAACTTTTTAAGACTATTTAAGCATCGTATGTCTTTAACAGTCTCAGAAATGTGTGTACTGCATGTTCTCCTTGAGCCTAAGTAAACAGATTAACATACTGTCACACAAAACATGCAGCAATCGGACGATAAATACATCATAACTGTGACCAACTAGTGTGTCATCAGCAGTACCCTGATAATAAACTGCAACTCATGCATTCAGACCGCTCTGCTGATGGCACTACTGGTTGATAGGACCAAGGACAAAACCAGTGTGGTTCACAGCAGGTGCACAACCTCTAGATAACTAGTGAAAAGGATTTCTAACACTAAACAATGTGTGTTATGAATCTGGTGTAAGAATGTGAACAAAGATTTAGTTTTGAATCAACAAGTGGACCCTCAGGGACATCTTGAAAAACTAGAATTACCGCCTCGCAGTTGTACGCCTCCGCCAACCAGTCAAGTTTCAGTTTACATTCATGCCAGTCGAAACCCAAGATAGTGTCACCAACTCAGTGTCCAGCCAAATGTGAAATATGGGCCCAGTCTCTTCTTCTGTTCAGGAGCTACGGCGTTGAATAATGGCAAGAAAAACAGTGAAGTTGACCCTTGACCTTTTTCATATAAAATGTCATCACTCCATCTTTTAATCCTATTGGTCGTAATCAGCGTGTGAATTCTTGATGTGCCAAAAAATGTGTTTTGAAAGGTCACTGTGAACTTGATCTTTGACCTCTGACCACCAAAATCTAGTCCAAGTGGACCTTTGTGCCAGATATAATGACATTTCCTCGAGGTGTTCCCAAACTATCGTGTTCCTGAGAACAGGACAGACGTGCAGTCGGTGACCTTCAACCACTAAAATCTAATTAGTTCATCTTTGAGTTCAAGCGGTGCCAAATTTGAAGAAATTCCTTCTAGCCCTTCCTCGGATATCACATTTGCAAGAGTAGGATGGACGGACAGATGGGAGGATAACCTGAAAACATAAAGCCTCTTGGTCATCGTGGAGGCATAAAAAAACATGGTGCTGTACTTTTCCACAGTACCAGCAGCTTGTTTGGGGCACAAGAGTAGAAAGAGGAGTGAAACCTACACACACACAGGGAAAAGCTTTGAAAAATGTAAGGATTTGCTGCTTGTCTTTGTCTTCTGTGACAGTAAAATAAATATCTTTGGGTGCAGGGTGTCCGGATTATGAAGACAAACACAAAAACAAAACAGAGGTTAAAAACCACACACAGCATTTTTAGGCACTTCCTGGTCTGGCCCTTGGTTATAATGCTGTGCATCTGACCGCTCGCTGTACGTACTAAAGGGTGACATAAGATCTTGAGATCCTCAAAAATCCCAAACATGCATGTAAACGGTGCTTTTACGCGTACTTAACAAATCGAGTTAGTGCAGAAAGCCGACGGTACATCTGGTTTATTAAGTGTTACGTAAAGGAGAAACCTGGTTTTCATAATCGTGGTGTTTAGGGAAACCGGATAGCCCCAGCTATAAAAAGCATGTGCTGCGAGGAAGAGACATACAGGCAAACAGACAGACAGACGCACAAGAAATCAGGAAGCAGTGAATCGCTCAAGTTCAGAATATTTTATTTGTCCCTAAAGGTAAAACTCTGCAGCTTTTTGTTTGTTAATCAACTTCAAAACATCAACTGGGGACACAAAATACATTTATTTTTCTCAAATCATCTTAACAGGTGAGATTAACACAGTTGCTTTGCATCTGATATGAAAATGAGTCGTTTGTGTGTCACCACTTGAAGCACGTTGGTCCAGTAATTTCAATGTGTGTGTGTGTGTGTGTGTGTGTGTGTGTGTGCCCGACTGGAACTTGAATTTTTAATTTGGAGCAAATCAGTACGTCCAGGTTTCACAGACCCCGTCCAAGTTTTCAACTATCAAACAGCTTGCAAGCTGTCATGTGTCCAAGCCACCAATGCTAAAAGACATTGTTTCCATTCAGTGCCAGGCATACAGTGGGTCCTGGGACTGGCAGCCAGCAGCAAGCCAAAGCCAGCAGCCCATTCTTTTCATAGAGCCAGTTAATGGGCTGAATCAGCCAGCTGAATCACATTCACACCACGGGCCTCTCTGTTGCCGGAACAAACTGAACAAACACAGCACGTCTTTATCAAGTCAAAAACCCCTTAGCAGGTCTCCATGCAAAAACCAAGCACACTCAGAGGAAGAGCGTCTGGTGCAAGACCGGCCTGGAAGTGAGGCACGACCAAGCAAAATAAAGAAAAGAGGTGTGAGACGAGGAGAAGGTGGTGAATTTAGAAAAGGTTACACTTCACTGTTTCTGCTGCTTATCTTACTGAGACGCTATTACGCTAAACCGGACTGACCCACGGAAGACAAATGACTTTTTGGGTAAACAGAGGCCAGGCCACGATAAGCACTCTCGCCCAAGTGTACAGAAACAGAGGTTTATTTCCCATGACAGTCTCTATTTTGGCTTTTCTTGCCAATAGCATTTCAGTCCAGGAACAAAACAAACAAACACACAAGCTATTAAGTTATTAAGGATTCAGTAACATCTGTCAGCTCACTTTAAACATTCATCTGTCTAAAAAAAACAATTAAGAAGGAAGAGGTTCTAGTGTTGGAGATGAAGCAGCAGCAAATATCAATAAACACGACCTGGAAAATCTGCATGAATGTTTGTTTCTGGTCAGCTGTTGGCCAATCACAAGTGCTGAAGCGAGCAGCTGAAGCTCTGCTCCGACTACAGAAAAGTCATTATGTTTTCCTGTCCATGAGGAGCATATTAGCATAACAAATGTGTTTGAGGCGTATAATCAGACAAGCATGCGCTGTTTAGCTCCTGGTACAAATCCCCACGGGCCTCAGGAGCCTGACTGTAAAGGTGTGATAGCTCCCGCTAAAAGCAGGAAAGCGAAGGAGGAAAACACAGACGCCACATTGAAAGGTGAGTTTTGGCTTCGGTGGAGTTGGCTGCAGCTGCACATGGAGCTTCACCGCAGCCTCGTAGCATCCCACCCCCACACTGCCATGGAAACGGCATGCATTAGATAAAGTCTTTCAACAGGTCAATACAAATATTCCCCGGCAGTAGTCTTATTCTATTAATACTGCAAGCCCTCACCCGGGCCTTATTTGGAAACATATGGGCTTTTCCTCACCACAGACGGAAAGAGAGCGCAGAAAAACACAGCTCCCATGTTTAATACAGAGGTCATCCCCAGGGTAAGAACACAGAAATCTATTATCAAGTGACTGCAGAGGAGAACTGATGAGGTCTGTGCGGATTATCAGCATTCATTGATATAAATAAATCAATGTCTTCTCAGACTTAACATACCTAATCAGGTACAGATCATTTCCCTCAGTGATTCACGCTGACTCATTTTCATACTATTCAAAACCCGCTGAATCAAAGACAGTCGAGAGCACTCGGCCAGTCATTAGGAAACACGGAAAACACAACCAGCTTAAATTCAGCTCAAAGACACCAAATGACCCAAACAGGCTGTTGCAGATTATGAAAGACAAGCAGCTGAATTCCCACTGAGGAGACAAAATGTGATGCAACACTCCAGGTAAAGCCTAATGCCGGTCCCACAGGTACTCTACTCTTTACACTTTTAGCAACCAGCTCCAGCTAATAAACATCTGCAGTGCTCAGCCTACACAGCCAACACAGCTGTCCTGTGGTGTCTTTTATAAAGAGAGCTGTTCAGCACATGACCACATCGACACTGCACCGTCAACACCTCGGGTTTATGATGCAGCATGGAGATTTAGAGAGACTCAGCTGTCATGTTAGATCATTTCAGTTTTACTGATTTTAGAATTTCAGAAAAGCAGCAAGTCTTGAATGCCTGATTTGTGGTTTCACAAACATCTCATAACAGCTTTTTATTTCGATTATAATAATGTTTTTAATGCTCTCTGTCCTCATCAGTTGCCTTTGCATTGTATTTCACACCACGCTGGGATGAAACGACTTTCAGCAGCGAGAACAAGCTCCTAAATAACTAAACTGGTTTAAGTTCTCGAAGGAAGCTTCTTTTACTATATTCCATGTTTCCTCATGTGACTCGTTAGCTGGTCATGGTTGAGGAATACTTACATAGCATGTTATGCTAATAATGCTACTACTTTATCATATTTCAGCAAAATCATATTATGGTAAGATTTTCATACCGTGTTATAATCTTTAATCTTTAATCTCTTGCACACATTTATCATATAAATATATATATATATAGATATTGGAAAATATCTGTATCAATATTGTGATATCATACAGCCCAGTCCTACCGTTAGGACACGATTATTAGCTCATTACACAATAATCAGAAAACCATAATGTCATGTTACTGCAGCATTGACCTCATTATCTCCTGTGGGGGTTCATATGTTCTGTCTTTGGTTGTTATAGAGGCTGAATGGATTTACGCCGACCTGAGCGCAGCATTAATAACTCAGTTCTCAGTTTTAGGTGACCGGTTTGATTTCACATCCAGAGCAACAACTGCACAAGAAACCCTGCATGCTGTATCCCCAGTAAGTGTGCTAATTAAGGAACAGCGATAGTAACCATGGAGGGTTCAAGTGCAGATCGTCCGTGTGCTCCCATCTGTGTGTTTGGGTGTGTGTACAACATCATGTCAGTGGGTGATTAATAATTGCCATCAGAGGCCATAAAACAACACAGCAAGACATCCTAGGTGGCAATATTTACCCAGAAGTCTGTGCTGTTAGCCTCTTCCACTCTCCTACCTCTCTCCCACACCTCCCTTTACTGAGGGTTTCTTACATCCAACCTAAAGCGTTAAGTTTCTTCTCTAGTTCTGAGCTCTCACCACAGTTTGATTAGTTTAATTGTAACCATTTGATGTAGATCTGCTGTGGATCTTTCGATATGCTTGTGCCCCCCCTTTGTGTTTCCCCTGTTCTTCCAGCAGGCTAACATGGACAGATGGCAACACACAAGCACAGGTGTGAGGCACGACACAATGCTGCAGCCTGCAGAGGGCAGAAGAGCAAATATGGCGTAGATTCCACCACCAAAGGTGAGCATGGTGGCTGCAAGTCTCCAGACCAGCTGGATAAATCTGCCTGGAGAACGTGATGCATGTTTGTTGTTGTGCTCTTGTGATTAATGTGGCCAAAAGTGACCGTCTTTGACTGCATGTTCAATTCCTGTGATGGTCAGCAGACTGTAGACAGAAAGGTGATGCACTAAAAGTGTATTCTGCCCTGAATGATGAAGTAGTTCCTCCCAGACTGAGTCAAGTACAGCAGCTTCACAGTATTATGTTACTAATTAAGCACTGTAAGTGATGATAAGTGCAGTGATTTCTCCACTCTTTGTGAAACATATTAAGGAAATAAGACTGATTCTCTTTCATGTAACACCCGAACTGATTGAATTCTGCAATCGCAAGATCATAAATTCCTGGAGGCACTGGCTGAGGCCAACCATGACCTTTATTTTGAACAAAAGTAAAAGAAATAAACAGACCTCTGTTAACTCTGTTTTGCCCCTTGGTAAGTACAGCAACACTGCACTAGTCCGTTTTTTACTTTTGATTAGATTATTAAATTGATTACAAGTGTACACCCCCTTAGTTAGAACACTGAGTCACATTGTGTGCTTTAAGGATAAACGCGGGTCATGTGCTTCATGCTGATTACTGTGAGCAGCCCACTGCCAGCCTCATTCTGCAGGGCAATGTACAAGAGGGTGAAAGTCTCTCATGTGAGGGCCTTCAGTTATTTGTTGCCGGATTTTACCTTGAAAGCTGTCAGCTGCTATATTAATGCTTCTGTAGCCAGGAACAAACCTAAGGATCAAATTGCATGAAACAAAGACAAACAGGTTTTGTTGCTTGAGTCCTGTGTGTGTAATATATTTCCCATTACTATGAAAATCTTATAAGACTGCTATTATTAGACTCCTGGGTTTGTCCTGATTCTAGTACTGTACATTAAATGCTCCTCATTTAATGGAAAGCTTTCGGTTTTCATTAGGAAGAAGTCCTGTCGAGTTCTGCTGCTTTACTTCCATGTACAAACATTATACATTACTGTATCTGAATATTCTGGATTCATTCATCCATCAGCCATCGAGCCACAGTGTTGCTTTTATAAAACACGTGTGTGCTTCACAGATAGAGACATCTATTAAACTAAGAAGCAAATAGACTCGTAGGTAAACACAGTTACGTCTACACGCCTGCAGACACATAGAGCAGTTCCACAAAGATTTTTCCTTCATTGTCATTTTCTCACAATTGTTTCCTGTCAATGTTTCTACTGTTGTGCTGTGAAAATGTCTGTGAATGCTGTAAATTGTATTGTGGAAATAAGGACTACTGGAGAAACGCTATTATTTTCCTACAATATACACCGAAAACACACTTTATTCATACATCTACATTTATCTGTGTGTGTAATCGCCTCCAAGGCATTTTCAGTTTGGGCCACAAGATGCATGTTCTGGTCCTGAGCTGGAAAAGCACCACCAGTCCTTTCTCTGGTGGTTGACCAACCTGATTGGTCTATAGGACACATGAACGCTGTCCATCATCATGTACCACAGGGATGGGACGTGACGGTCTGCAGATTAAACAAAACTCTAAACTATCTAAAGCAGTATTAATGGGGAAGGGGAAGAGAAAGGAGGTCTAAACACAGCACTGACAAATAATTATCATATAAAGATGAGGTAAACATGTTCGCAAACACCTGTCAGATCACACATCTGGCAGACACAGAGCTACATCACCATTTCTAAAGGTCTTCTGTTTACTTCCTCATTTTTCATTTTGTGAAGTATTTTATGCCTTTGTTTTGACAGCCAAAAAAAAAAAAAATATGACAGGACATGAGTAGCAAAAGAAAGAAACAAAAGCTCCCCATCTGCTGCCCAACCACTCGACCACCAGAGCATCCTCTAGGAGTTATATTTCAGCAAGACCAATATTTCCCCTCCTCTCCTTTTAGCTCTTTTTTGATCTCCACCTACTCATGAGGGAAATATCTGACACTTTTAGCTGAAAGACGCTAAAGCACCAGGCAGAGCTAAAGAGGGCGACAGAGTCTGGTGATCAATCATCACCGTGAGCGACCCTATTTACATCCAGTCATTTAATCTGCCATTAATATAAGAATATTGATGCTGTGCAGCTTTAAGATTGTCAGCAGGCATTTGGAATCAATGTTTGCACTAAAAGCACAGCACAAAACACCCATCTGCTGAGTTTCCACTGATTGATTTTATTTGTGTTTTATTCGCCTCCCTAACAACTGAAGACACAAGTATCTGATTCTGGATCAAATGTGAAAACGCTCTGCATGTCCAATATGTCTCCTGGGCATAAAGCAACAAACAACATACATATATACACACATACAGAATTAAAAATGTGAAGTAGATGTTTAACTGTGAACGTTTCTGGATTCCTGCTTCCACATGGGGACAACAACAAATGCTTTCAAGCAGCCTCGATGCCTCACAGGAGACGCTGAAATCCTGGGAACTAAAAGGTCATTCAATGAGTCATGCCTTTGAAGAAGAAAGACAAGCCCACCAACAAACAGAAGAAAAGACATTTAATTTTTCATCTCGTGCTTCAAAAGAGAAGAGGCAGAGAGGGGACACTGACTAACTGGAGATTTTTCCAAATATAGACCCTGCATTTCAACACTGGCCGTCCAGGACCCACGGCTGCATGGCACTCTTTGATGTCAACACCTAGCACTCAAACTCTTTTTCCTCCAATGCTTTGAAAACTCTGGCAGGAAACAAATCCATTTTTTAATAGCCAGGTAGGCCTGTGCACCTCCTGTACCACCGTCCACCCTGACCAGGAGGAAGAAGAAACAACAACCTGTAGGAATTCTCTCTGCCTGCACAGATTTATTCAAAGCCCGCAGGTGAAAAGATTCAGTCTGTGTCTTCCCTCGGACCTCAGAACCCAGACAGCCTTATGAAATGGTCTAAAACAATGCTCCAAATATCCTGTAACACACTCACCATGTAACTAGAGAAGCCCAGAGCTTATAGAGAGAAAAGAATTGGACTACAAAGGCGTCCCCTAGTCTGCCTGAATAATGAAACACGATGAGAAACACTATTAAGTGTCTCCTGAAATGACTCGTCCTGCTGTAGCATTCGTCATGCATTCCCTCGGCTGGCGCCACCTGAATTGTTTTCAAACAGATACGCTTCTACTCTTCTGTTTTGGTGGCATCATTTGTAAAATGGCACATTTTTCCCCAAACAAAAAGAAGTGTGAGACATTAAAACCCAGCTTGACTTTATTAACTCGCTGCAGTTACCATTGCAACAGTAATCTTCAAGCACAGCTGTGTGATCTGGAGAAAATGTTAAAGGAATAGTGCTATTTGGTTTCCTGAGGACTAGTAACAGCCATCAGCTGGTTAGCTTAGCTTAGCTTAGCATCAAGACTTAAAAACAGGTGGAAACAAGCAGCTTCGCTCTGTGAGTTGTCGCTGTGAGTTAACGGAGATCTACCTACTTCAAAAATCTCTCTCCAGGTGCACTCACTGTTTTGTATTTCCCCAAATTACAGACTATTCCTGAGAGACAATTAGTGTGGCATTAGTGTGCTCTAGAAAATAAGGTAATAAACCAAACTGCACCAAAACAAATTACTGGGACTCAGCAAAGAACGATAAGCCATGAAGAAAGAAAGGAAGGAATAGATCTGGTGGTGAAGGACAAATGGGGATTGAGGTAATTATCATACAGACAGTGATTATGTGCCCACTAAACAGTGATACACACTCGGCCTTCAGAAGGTATCAGTATCAATATGGATTGTAGTTTTCCAGTCGAAAAGCTTCTCTTACTACTGGCTACAGGAAGAACATTCAGTCGTTTACATTAAGGAGGAGATGAACAGATATTGCTTCAAATGCCAAAAAACTATTTCCCAAACCTCACACTGATGTATCGCCACATCTTTTGTCGTCACCATAATTACGGCTCGCACGGCGTTTTTGAAATGCAAATAATAGCACAAAGGTTAACGTGCCATGCACTGAACGCCATTAGACATTTCCATTGTTTCTGATATTTACAGACTAAAACTACTTGAGACAGGCTGCTGTGATGGAGTCCATGAAGAGCAGTTTCTGTTAGTCCACGTGTGCATCTGCTTTTCATATGAAACAGCCATGATTAAGTAACACCATAAACACTGAGTCACACTGGCACTTTTTTTTTCCCCACTCGCAATAAAAAGAACAACAGCAGTTTTTATTATTCAAAATATATTCACTGCATGGCGTCAAGTGAGCACTTACAGTGAAGTCCGTGAAGCCGTTTCTGATGAATTAGATTCAGGCGATTGTTGTATCACCTGTATCTAATTCTTTGCTCACTCTGAGGATTCATTGTCGTGTTGGTTCTTAAGTTTTTGTATCAGAAGGCCAGATGATATCAAATATAGAGGACTTCTTTATGTGGGAGCGCTAAAAGAAAGCTGTAGTGCAGTCAGTCTTCAAGGGGAAATGAAAATCCTGACAATGTTGTTGTACAAAAGGGACTTTAACGTAAAAGCTTGTCTATTCTGTGTCGTGAACTGAGTTTGCGTTTCCATATAAGGTCTGTGTCAGGTTTTACGGCAAGTGGAGTTTGGCTGAACTGAGCACTCAACTTGATTTACATAAAAGCATGTGATGATTAGAGAGGATGTAATCATCACTAAGCAAATTCGTTTCCATGCAAGTATGAAATTAAACATGCAGCAGCTGCGCTTCATATGCAAGCATGTGACCGGACAAACACAGAGCGTCTGTCTGGCATCTAAAAACCACTGGATGGATGGATCACACGTTCACGGTCACCAGAGGATGAATCCTACTGATTTCAGTGCTTCTCTGACTCTTCATTAAACGCCACCATGAGGTCTTGGCAGCTATTCCATGCACTGAAATAAAATGTGGTACAGATATGCGTGGTGCCACGTTGATGAATCATGATGACGTTTCCTCCAGCACCAGCCACACGACACGCCGAAGGTTTCACCGACCCGGTAAAACATCTCAGCTTCTACTGAGTGGATTAGTATCACAGACGTTCATGTTCCCGTCAGGATCTACCCCTGTAATTTGACTTATGATGATTCCCTGACTTTCCATCTGGCGCCACAATGAGCTTCACGTTTGTGGTTCTGAGCGAGATGCATCAACAAATGTTAGACATTCATGCTCCCCTCAGGACGATCCTGATAGCTTTGATGGTGCCTTAACATTTCATCCTCAGAACTTTGCTTTGATTTATAATCTCAGACCTGCAAATCTAACGGTAGTGTCGATGCCACTGTTAGCATGCTAACAAAGCATTTAAACAGAGTTTCCAAGCGTGCAGCATAAACTCTTCTGTGCATCCACATGCTCAGTATGTTTAATTAGTTCCAGCCCACGCCTTGACTGAGTCAGACGTTTAGCGAAAATAAGGATAAGTGAATGTCTGGTGGTTTGTTCACAGAGAGAGTAGATCTCCGGACATGCCAGGAAACAAATGTGTAAATGACGACAGGAATCACAATGAATAAAAAAAACTAGGTGAGTTCCTCGTGGCAGCCGACGAGAGAGCGAGGACGGCACACACACAACCTTTTTACAGCCGCAAACGCTTCAACTTTCAGCTGAATCCACTGTAACTGTGGATCACAGGCTCCACTCTCTGTGAACTGAGTGATTCTCTGGATTTCCAGCAGACTTTGAGCAGCACCACAGGCCCATTCATGAGCAGCACCACAAGACGGACATAAAGTTGGCTGAACATCGAGAACTGGTGTTTTACTGTATATCTAGTCTGGATGCCGACTTCTAGCGCTGCCGTGGAGTAAGCAACGTTTGTGTCTCTGTAGCAGCCGGCTGGCTTTTATCTCAGCCTGTAATATCCCCGCCAAAATAAGAGCCAACTGCAAACTTAATATACAGACAACAACCCAAATTCAAAGTCTCCTATTTCTCAGAGAAAAATTATTTTTTCATAAAACTGACAAGATGCAACAAATCACAAGGATTGGAGTGGATCAGTGGAATCCGATCTGAGCTTTCTATTAGCGGGAAATACTAAACGAGCGAAAGATCCCCCGACAACAGGAGGGCTTAAGCTAAATGTCTACAAAATCTGTACGTCCTCTAAGATCAAAGGATGCTTAAGTGTTTAAGGTTACTGCAACTCAAACACAGTGTGACATTCAGTGAGTGAATCATGGCCGTCTCAGGAGTAGTAACAGCTGAATGAACCCATGATTCCTGTTTAGAGTAAATAAACAGTGAATATATGTGGGGGAGATCGGCTTAAAATGTGTGTGTGTGTGCATGTGAGAGTGTGTGTGTGTGTTTGAGAGAGAGAGAGAGAGAGAGAGAGGGGGGAAAGCTTAGTGAGAGAAAGCGCCTAGCCTCCAACATACCAAGCATACCATCTCTGACCCAGCAGGGGATAAATATTAATGTTCAGGCTCAGCATATGTGCAACTCTGGCCTGTTCTGTATATTTACTCAACACCAAATTACTTGGCCAAAAAGTCGCCATTGTGAGGTTCCAAGAACAACAAGCCAGTGTCGCTGCTGATTAATTCTAAGGACAGAAAAAGTCCATAAAAAGAAAAATATCACATGGAACTGATACACGACTGTAAAAGTAGAAGTGGACTGAGAGACATGGATGTATTCTAGGATGCACATGAGCACTGAGACGCTGAAAATAATGTTAAATATTGAACTGGAATGACTATGAAAATATAAATATGGCACAATCAATCAGTGTCTCACTACACTACAAAAATTCAATAGATTCTCCCTGTTTTCAGAGGTAAAGATCTGATAATGGAGCTTTTCCTTGTGCTGACTGCATCTACATTTTGTAGCAAACGTCAGGTCACAAAACAAATACGACCTAAAACAAATCCTGTTATTTGAGCAGATCTTCATAAAAAAAAAAATCACACACCGATTGTGTTTTGTCTTCTGTCATGTCCTCTGAGGGCAAACTGGTCAAATCCAAATGTTTCTTTCACAGTAAACACTTTGACAAACACAGATGAAACTAACATCATTAACATTAACACAGACATCATTAATAAAGCATTGCATTAGTTCCTGCGCTCACATTAGCTAATTAGGATCAAAATCAACCGACCAGAAACTTTCAATCACATTCATGCAGATCTTGTTGATTTAACCAAGATTTGATGACTATGCACGAGTTTATTACGGAGGATTAGTTCTCCAAACAGAATCCTAATTGCTGCAGGACTCTTGGAGAGCTTCTTCTTCTTCTTCCCACCAAATATGACTAATAACCAAATCATTTAGAAAAAGAGAATAATCATTTGCTATTAAGAGTAAATGACAGGTTACTCAGGAACTCGTGGCATCAGGGATATGAGGAAATTTGAGCGAAGAGAAATAGAAGAATAAAGTGCTAAAAAAATAATAATCAGAATCATTCAAAGGCTTCATAATGTCCAGCAGTGGCTTGAACTTATGTGTGTTAGTTGGACATCCCCTGCTCCTCCGCACCGCCTCCACTTGTTCCACAATTTCATCCACGCGGCCCTTGTGATGTTCTGCGCCTGCCCGTCTGTTGTGTTTGGGTATCTGGGAGCCAGTGGCCATGACAGTTCTGTCTGAGTGATCAAACACACCCACGCTGTGATTTCCACAACACCGAGCCAAAAAAACAGACTGGAGGCCCTTGGAGACTGTTGGACCGAGTCTCAGTTACAACTGGCCTGCTCAGTGACAGTTTACACTATAACACCTTTCAAAATATGCCAACTGTGGTGCGGAGCCTGCCAAAACCCTTCAGACCGTATAGTGTCAATATTCCCGTACAACATACTGCATCTCTACAAGTGTACGACAGCAGATCTCCAGATAAGTCCAGTAAAGCGTCTGAGGCACACAAGGGCAACTTTCAACTTACCTTTTGGTGCATCAAATATATCTTATCATCATCTGCAGTGCCATTTTGACTTGTTTTAAACTGGCAGCATTATTTGATTTAATGTCTTTACTTAAGCGTTTTGTTGTAGTTTTATTTATGGACTCTGTTTGGCCTATTATCCTCTTATCAAGCAGGCTATTCTGTGCCTATAAACCATATTTTTAGCTGAAATAAGCATCCCACAGCCCTTTGACATCAACAACAAATGTTTAAACATCATGCATTTGTCAGAATGGACATGCAAAATGCACCCATTACTTTATTCTCTCTTCTTATCTCCCTCTCCTCCGTTCAAGTAGTAATGTTGTGTTTTAAATTTGTATTTTTTGTTTTGTGTCAGTATCTTAAAAGAGGAAAGAATAAGTCCCACTAAATAAATAAGTCTGTGTGTGCCAACAAAAACAGGATTGTTTTGTAACGGGAATATGAGCTATGTTTAAAAACTCAATTCCAGACAGAAATGTCTCGATCCAGAGGAGAGTTTTGCATCAACATGCATAAAATAAAACTAGTTTTGTGCACCAAAGCCAGCGTCTGAGCTTTTGGGGGCTCCTGTGTCTGTTTTCTGCCTCTGTTTGAGTCTTTGATGCAGCACCTGGAAGAGATCATACGGGCCCAGGATTTAATTTTACACCAATGATACACATAAATCATTTAAACCCTGAATTGCATTAGTTTGTCTGGGTGGATTGTTGCACACACATTCATGCCTATAAACCAGCACTTAACCAAAGTGTTAACTGATTTAAAACTGAATAACTAATGAGACGAGTAATCCAAGTTTTTCACATATTTTACAAATCCATCAATGATTTGGAATTAATAACCAAGTTTCATGTCATGATCCACACGTAAGAAAGCAGCAGCTTCATTTTAAAAGAACAAAGTCTTGTCTTCTTCTTTCTACGTGTGTTTAATACAGAGACTGGAGCATGTGAGTCACAGGCTTTAGATGTTAAATGGCACCTGTAGTGTGATGCAACTAATAACTCAGGTAATGTAATTGGATTATATTACAAATCTATGTGATGAGTCATTTTTCATTGGGTAATGTTTAACACAGGCATTAACTAATAAGAAAGCTGGTGCTTCCCCTTAAATGCGGCTCCACAAAGCCACATTACGCTTCTGAGTCAGCGATTTTAGATTTTTAAGACTGAATGTAAATGTGGTGTTATTGCAGGCTGCCGGCTATCGGAGCTGCAATCACCTGATTTCCAGGGTCTTTTAAAGCCAAGAGGCTTTCTGGTGCCTCCATTATATACTTTAATTGTACAGCTCAGCATTCATAAACAAAGCAAACATACACTCCCGAGCCTCCCGGGGGGGCACGTCTACACGTCACAGATGTATCTGTATGTAAGTTTATGGGTCGATTCGGGACACAACAGCTGACGAACAACGGCGCTTCTGTTGCAACGAGAACATCAGAGTTCTTCTTCATCTATAAACTATTGTTCTGCCATGTTATTTTTGGGGGGTTAAGCTGAGAACGCCACCGGCAAAGGCACAAGACCAAAGGGGTGAGAGCAGCACAGTGTGGTGTGGAACACAGTTTGGTGTCTTCATGGCAACAGCTTCAGTAACTTACAGAGGGCACGACTGGTCAGCGGACGGTCGGGTGTGAAAGAGGACGTGGTCACTATTTTTAGAGGCAGTAATTTCACTAACTCACAACTCTTGATGGTGCGACGCTGAGTGAATTAGTCGTGCAGCGTAAATGAAGGCAGGAGCATTACGCCTCATTGTTACAGGCTTCCATTAGTGACCCTTAAAAAAGTCCAAATGCAAGAAATGTATCTCTGGCACTTCTGAATAATATATAGGTCTATGTTTGCTTTACATAAATAACACAACTGTACTGTAGTGTTTCTGTAGCTTGATAGCTTTTTCCCCAAATCACATTTCCATGCACATATTTTCACTCTGTAGGAGGCCAGAGTTTGTTCTTGTAAGAGTGGAAATTTGGCGGAGAGCGTGATGCTTAATCCATCACTAAAAGTGTAGAAGTCACCCAACTATTAAACGAAATACCTCTTATGTTGTTGTTGAATATTAGCCCTGAGCCTTAACCCTTAACTTTTACCTGTGTAGTAATGGTTAAGTGTATTTGTACGCTGTGGTGCAGCTACTTTTACTCACGAGTAAAAGATCTCAGCACTTTTTCTTCCTCTCATGTCAAAAAAAAAAAAAAAAGGTAAAAACACGGCGCTTCATGTAAATTCAGACATAAATGGCACACGGCAGGAGGAATTGAAAAGTTGTTTCTCCAAGGAAAGAAGCCAATGATCACCTGGGGTTCAACAGCATCTCATCAAATCTGAAGTTAAAACACTGCAGTTTCAATCAGTGCAATGAATTCTTGGCTTGGATTTCAACTGTTTCTAATAAATAATAAGTCATTCATAACTAAAGCGCAGGTTTGGCCATATAGATTAAAAAGCTGCTATTTGCCTGAATTGATCTTTGCTTATTAAAAAAAGAAAAAAAGAAGAAAGATAATAAGGGTAACACACATCAGCCCTGTTGTGTACTGCTGTGTCATTTGATGCCCGTATTATACACTTGACATCCCACACAGACAGAAAAAGAACAAGTAGTCAGTCAGCGAGCAGGGTGTGCTGCTCCAGGAAGAAGCTGCAATAAATGTTGGAAAATATGACGACGATGTGTCTTCACACGTGGTCAAGTCACTGCCAAGGTGTGTTGTCTGCTCAGACTTTAGGTGTTGATGTCTGATGTGAAACCAACATCAGATCAGAAGCCAAACTTAGTAAAGACCAAGTGAAGATAAAGTTCTATTCTTGATCAACTATATAATAAACCGAGTAAACCAATAAACCAATACTACTTTAAAACTAAACTGCCTGCATATTTGATTTAGTGAGTAAAGGGACTTACATTTAGCCACTGATTGTAATTTTATTTGCTCCAAGCCTTAATTTCATTCACATCACACATGTTTACGACACAAATCTGCAGAATTCTCCATCTTATCAAGTTGTTTCTGGCCATAAAATCCATTAGTCGACACAATCGATCTCACAGTCTTTAGTAAAAGTGCAAGAACCCTGAGAGATGTTCTCAACTGAGACCCCATCACGACAGTCGTGTCCAGTGGAATAACAGGATCTGCAAAAGGATGAATTACAAACAAATATGAAATATTGAATATTATTTCTGCTTTAACTAGCAGAGATGGGAAGAGACACTTGAATTAAAAACACACATCATCACTAAAAATAATTTTAAAAAAACAGAGGAAGCGATGAATAACAATCAGATTATAATTCCACCAGCCAAAATCAGCAGACTGCATGTTTAATATCTCTGATAAAATAGATACTAGCTGACATGATTGTCTACATGCTGATCAAACTACCACCGACGTCTCCGTCCTCCTCGGTGAGAAAACACGTCTTTCTTCACCCTTATTGTATAAAAAGGTCAGACTTGTGTGTGCTGCAGAGCATTTGCACCACAGTTGGATGAAGCTTCAACACTATGTGTATAATTTTAAAGCCGGGCTCTAATATGAGGGCTCTGCCTCAAACCGTAGCTGTGGTGTCACCTCCTGACATCCACATGCTGCCTGCAGTTCTGCGTCTTCACTGGAAATTCACTGAATCTCATCCAGTTTACACGCAGAGGCACGCATCGGGGGAAGTTGCTTGAGAACGACAGCTCTGACTAATCTCTGACCTGTGGCTCGTGAGCAGTTGTATCCCGCTCCGCTTGCGACGCAGCCGATGTTGCAACTCCGTCCATATAAGGCCAGGTGGGGAGACTCTGAGCCTTATCACACCCTGTGTTACTTTATTGCTCCGTCCCGCAGTCATAATACAAGTGGGAAGCATCGCTGGAGAACGATCTGAGGATTGAGGCTTTTCCTTGACAACCACAGAATAATGATAACCTCAGAGCTGAAAGACGGCTCTTCCTGCCCGATGTGGACCATCTGTAATTTCAGAGCCAGTTTTAGTTCAATCTAACCATCCCTTTCTAAGTATAAAAATAATAAACAGATGTGCAGACACATTCTTCTCTCTCCAGTGAGAGTAAATACACTCAGACAACAGTTTGTTTCTCTGAAGGAAACCATTTCCTTTGTATAACATTAGGATGCTACAGTTTGAGTCCACAGAGCACTTAAATCAATATACACTTTGTAAATGTGTAACATGAAACAACACGACACTCCTCACAGTGAGAACACACACACACACACAACAGCATATGAATAATGCTGATGCTAGGTATTTTTTCACGCCAATGTGATAATCAATCAATTAATCAAAGTGGTTTGACATTCTCTGAATCCAGATTTCCATCAGTAAAAACTGAATATGTTGAACCGAAGTTATCTGGATGTCACTTTGTTTCTATTTTCTGATTTTTTTAAAAGAGCAAACAATCACTTAATCATGAATATAATCATTAGTTGCAGCCATGAATGTGTTGTCTCTGACATGCCTGCTCTTCATGTGGGACATTTGTGCCCCTAATGGTTCTGCTCCCCAGGCAGGAGTGGTAATTGGTGATGAGCATACTGCTCCATATCCAGCCTCTGTCATGCACTCTCCCCGGAGATCAGGCTGCTTTTACATCTCTCTCTCTCTCTCTCACAATGGTGCCTCTATAAAACCAGAGGTGTGTGTGGGAGCTACAGTGAGGTTTGATGCCAAGTAGAACAACCTGCTGTGCAGGTCCAGGAAGATCAGCTGTGTGTCTGTCGGAGCATCGGTAGGACTGGAGGAGAGATTCAGCCAAAATATCTTATCTGTCTATACATGAAATTCCACAGAACAGATCTGTAAATAGGCAGCGTGATCAACCCTGTAATTATCATATCAAGGACCATTTCTCACACTAGCGCTTCATTGGTGAGTCATCTCTAAATGTGTGAGTGAATCTCTTGTATGAGTAACAGAAAAGCACCATAATCCCCCCCCCCCTCTCTATTCATCAGCAACCTGACGACAGGACAATAGATTCACATTCATTACTGACTATAATGGAATTACTTTGCACAATTAGCATGATGGCACATAATGGGCTCAATGGACTCTTCGTGCCACCTTGACAAAGGCAGCCTGTGAGGCACGCTATGTAACTGTGCATGCAAGCACACTTTGTGCACCGCACACATGGTTCAATCAGACCGGGGGCTCTTTGCCAGCACTATCTGAAGAGAGAAACTGTTACACAACGATTTGGTTTAGAGTACTGCGGCTACTTTGTGATTAATTTTATTTTTGGTGCTGCAAGAACCATCACCAGCACACCTGTCCTCATTATATTAAACCACAGCGTTGTGCAGAATAGACGAGCGCCTGCTTCCTTCAGGTTGAAAAGCCGCAGACTCACTCTGCATTTTCAAAGGATGCTGGCATGGACACAGTCAGGGGAAGTACGGAGGATACAGATACAGAGGATGGCAGAAATGTGGATTTGGCTGCGGGAGCAAAGGTTACTATGAACATGTATAAACTTTTTTTTTCCTACCGTGAAAACTATTAGATTCTGTCAGAAGTGAACACAAATTCAAATTGTCCAGAGTTTAACATCAGCTGGCTTCATCAAACTAACCACAAATGTGAGCATTGAACGACACAAATGGCCCAAAAAAATGACTCATTCATACATGGATGGACGGATGGATGGACGGATGGATACAGCTCCATCACCAAAGACAGGACCAATAAAAAAAAATGCAAGGATCTACTGTGTCCAATCAGAAGCTCTGGTTATATTGGGAAGCATATGGCCAGGTGGACGGAGAACAACACAGTAAATCCAGCCAGGAAACAGGCAGGGACTGTTTCCCTGGATATCATGGACTCTAATGGTTTTACACATTAGGCCATATTAGACATACACATCACAATATAAGTTGTATTCATGAGGTTTAACCTGGGATTTGATACCTGTTCTGGGAGCAGCTACGATGAAGCAGAGATTCGCTGTTCATTAAGTGCCTCTGATTCATTGATTATGAGCCAAGCCTGCGAGACGGGAGAGCAAAACATCCCCTGTGCGGCCGGCAGAGAGGGGAACT
Organism: Pempheris klunzingeri; assembly: GCF_042242105.1. Taxonomy (NCBI): domain Eukaryota; kingdom Metazoa; phylum Chordata; class Actinopteri; order Acropomatiformes; family Pempheridae; genus Pempheris; species Pempheris klunzingeri. The sequence continues at coordinate 24,514,285 of NC_092021.1, forward strand.
CGCCTAATAAAAATGGATGTGGCGCAACACACACGGTCACACAGAGAAAAAAAACAATACATCATGTCCTCGTTTCAAGCTGGGTTGCATTAAGACACATTACTTGGTCGTTGCTATTTTTAAACCACCACTGTTTGTCTGAGCTTATAACAATCCTCTCTCCGGCTACAGTAAATGTTACAGGTCAAGATGTTTACTCTGGACTGAAGTCTTGGTCTGTGAGTTCACTCCCGCTGTGGACAAAAATGGCAACGAAGAAACGTCCCTGTTCCCCAGGTTGGCAGGTCTGTGCACTTAGTCTCTCTCTGCCATCGGGTACATACAAACACTGGAGCAGTCGTGTCTACATACACATGAGGACTCTTGTCGGAAAAGGGCACAATCCTCTAGGAAACAATTGTCCTTGTCCTGCTCAAATAGTATTTAGCTATTTGGTTGCACGGCAACAAGACTCCAACAAGCAACAGATGAGCCATAACAGCAAAGTCAATCACAGAACCAAGTATTTTTCTGTGTTCATTCCCAGAAGTGATAAACACACTGTTGTCTTGGTTCCACTACACGAGACTGTAGGTGTTTTTAAACTACACAAAAACATCCCAGTGACTTTACCTTCTCCAGGACAATTCTGCGTTTGACTTTTGTTTCATCGCAAAAAAAAAAAAAAGAAGAAATAAAAACCTCCATGCAGATCGAAGCATTCAATCGTCGCTTTGCGTCTCGGGAATTTACCTCCACCTCCCAACTTCCGAGGACATCATCAAGAGGAAATAATCTGTGTGCTCGATCACGCCTGTGCTGCAGATATTCAGATGCTAGCACATTTACAGGGCATCATTTTAGAGGACACGGTGCTCCTTGAATCGGCGACTCATTCATAAAGGAAGAAATGGTGGAAGAAACTGCAGGGAAATGTCCGCTTGTCTTTGTCATATCAAAAAGCTGTCAACAGCAGGCAATACAGCAGCCGCAGAGGGGTGACCGTTAGCTTCCTGACCTTCCTGTCACTCACTATAGCAAATAAACTGAGGTACTGAGGTTATTAGACTCAGAAGCTCTAAGGTGGCTTTTGCCACTAATCTATATCCCATTCATTTTAACAAATAGGCCATAACGAGCCCTAATGCGTGTTGATATCTACATAAAAATATGGAGGGCCCATTATCACACGACATAACACACAGCATTTCCTATTAACAAAGCTGCCAACTGTTCCTAAGAGCTGCAGTGATGAAATATGAGTGCAAGAGACTGCACCGAACCTACAGCAACATCATCAATAAATCATGTGCTACTGTAAATTTTATTTATTACTCACACTACTAAAAACTATCCACCCTCTATTCCCTCATAAACCCTCTTTTATCGCCAGAGCGAGACAGTGGTTGTACTACAAACATCTACTGGAGACTTAGAGTAGAGTACCAGGGTGTAAATTAGTTTTCGGCTCATCAAAACACGAGAAACAACAACAGAAGTAGCAGAAATACAGACAGTAAAACACGGACGGGGTCAAATCACCTGTGGTTAGATCTCATTAGTCACCTGTTGCATTGAGGACATTGATGGCAGTGGGGATAAAGGACTTGAATCACTTCTATAGTGTCTCCTGGAGCTGGCTGAAGAGAAGATTGTACCTCTCACTTTCATCCTCGTCCTCTCTGTCAGAGTTGAGTCGAGGCCTTTTGGGGTTTGCTGCTGACACGATCCTAGACAGTTTATTTCTAGAAAGGTAAACAGTTCTATGCTCTGGCTCTGAAAGCTGCTGACTAACACCGAGGCCGCTAAAGTTTCCTGAGAAGATAAAAGTCGCTTTGAGCATCTCTTGAAAAATATACTCGGCGCCGTCAGAGAGGTTTAACCTGGGAGTCCAGTTCTGTACCAACGTATTTAAAGTTTTCACCAGTTTCAACATGTTAGCCGTCTGTTGTAATTCTTATTTCTGATAAAGCTTCACAGTGCCCTGTGCAGTGTCCTTGCAGGCCCCCGGCTGGGCCACACGGCCTGCACTGATGCTTACAGTCATTTCTCTCACCCTAAAGTACCGTGCACGTCCTCCAGATCTAACAAGCATGCTGAAGACAAAGACAAATTAGATTTTCTAAGCCTTAAAATATAAAATAATATACTAGATAATGCTTCTATGAACATTTTGTTGTGATTACATTGTGTCTGGTCACAGTCATGGGAACATCATCTTGCGTGTGGACTATTCTGTCCTGCACGTAGGATTAATAGTGCTTGCATCTGTGTCCTGCCAGTAGTTTTTTCCATTTTGTAAGTCTTCTCTGTGTGTTTTTGAATGTGCCCTAAAATAAAGTGACTTAATAGAGAAATGTGTGTGGGCGAGAGCTGTTTACTTCCTGGGTAAATAATTAACTGTCTAATATTGTATCTCCGTGGTTGAGTCAGTTCTCAGATGCCATTTAAAGAACAAAGATTACCACAAGCTTACATCATAACTTTAAGCGTCATCATCCAATAATGTTAACAATGAAAATTACCACAGACTTAATGAGGCTGAGCCATGAAATAACATCCCAACAAGTCTGGCAGCGATCAAGACCCAGCATCCAAACGGCACATGAAATGGGTAACATTTGGACACCATCTGAATTCCCCAGTGACATCAAAATCCATTTAAACCTTATGTGGGGCAGGTGTGCCTTCAGAAACCAGATGATCAAAGCTTTGGTTGATTTTGGAATAATGACGGAGACAAATAGGTGCCAAAAGACTCTTCCATCAGTTCGACTCTCACGGCACAGAGGGCGAGATTGGAATTACTGTTCTCCTGAACAGCTGTAAAAACTGATCTCTAAAAACATGAATAAAGACGATTTAATAGTTCAACACGTTCAGTTTATACCAATAAAGGTGCATAATTGTTTTAATTTCTGCAGCCTGCATATTTATTTCTTGTTCCAACTATTAGACTCCAACAAATCCCAGACCTCCACACCGATCAGCTACGTGGTGAGGTCTAGTTTGCTTAAAAGGGAAAAACAAAATGACATGCAAACCTGTTGCAATAGTTCAGAACCGCCACAGTTGAAGGTGGGATGAAGAGTCCGTCCTCCTGGCTGCAGCACACTGCCTCCTTAATCTGCCTCCCAGAAAACTCTGTCTTTTGCTTGAGCTTGTTGTCTAAAACGTAATGAATCGTACAGACGGGTCGAACAACTCACACCGACAGTCTCGAAACGTCCTCGGGCTGCTTGGTTGTGCACACAAAAAGTGACAGAAATAACTGTGTGAGGAACGAGTACAGAGAGCCTAAGTGGGCATGCAGACCTAAAGCTGCCTTAAAATAGAACCACAAAGGTGCTGCGTCGGTATCAGCTGGCATTTGACAAAACTCACCCACTAAGAAAGTTTTAGACACAGTTTAACAAACACTATGTCTGACGCATCCTCGGGCCCAAACAGCTGAGTTAAGACTTTATGACGACCTGTGAGCACATTAACCAAAACGGCAGCAGTGAGATCAAAGCTGTAAAAATGATCAAATGTTATCCGACCAATCGAGTATCAGAAATTGTGACCAGCCTGTTACGGCAGCTCTCGGCCAACGTTGAGTTGCCTCTTAACTACTTATTTTAGTGTACTGTATCACAATGTGCGATACTTAGTAATATCTCCCACCTGTACACTATGTTGTTTCTCTTTTTTATACTTCCTCTACTGTAGATGCACAGACACTACTCACAAAAAGTTAGGGATATTCGACTTTCAGGTGAAATATATGGAAAATGTAAAAAGTGAATGCTACAGTGATATTATATCATGAAAGTAGGGCATTTAAGTAGAAGCATGCAATGGTAGTTTCTTCATCTTAAACAATGTATTTGAAGAAAATCTACCAACAGTGGTAGGTATACCACAACAAAACATGTTCAGTGTCTCAATAAATTGGGACGTGGCCAAAGGACGTCCACTCCTCTCCTTTCTGTGACTCTTCCAGTCTCTGTATCACTGTTCCAACCTCCTGATGACACTCTGTGACCCTCTAAGCTCAGTGAACACCTCCGTCTGAGGACTTCCTGTTTGAAGCCTCCAGTGTTGAGGTGCTGCTGATCAACTGTTAGGTGTCGTCTTGGTCTCATGATGTCAGAATGTGAACAGCAGGATGAGGAGGACTGTTTAAATACCAATTCTAACTGAAGCAGGAAATGTATTGGTGGATTCATGGATCAAACCTGTTGTGAATGTTGCTGTTAAGCTTCTTGTTAGAGAACAGCAGCTGGTGCAGAAAGTACTGAGACACTGAACAGTTGGACATGTGCATTCAAAGGTTTAGAGAAGGTCACATTAAGTTCACCTGGAAAGGTTAGAATGCATTTTAGGTTCATCCTGAAATTTCACCTGAAAGCTGAATATCCCTGACTTTTAGTGAATAGTGTATTCTTTTATATCTCCTCCTGTCTGCTGGGACATTGTAAATTTCCCCGTCGTGGGACTAATAAAGGAATATCTTATTTGATCTTGGCTGCAGATTGACACATCTCTTTCTATCCAGCTTCTATTAGATACTCACGGATCATCCTCATCCTTTATCTTCACCTCCTGCGCTCAGATCAGGGTGTTAAGTTAAGAGCAGAGTGACTATATACACAATATGTAACAGTATGATGCACATAGACAGTATCTCATTAAGAACACGCACCAGTCTCAGTGGTAAAGATTATAAATCTAGTGGCCTGAGCAGGTCCCAGACTAAGCTGCAAAGTAAATTACAGCCTCTCTTACTTCAAAAGACATAATAAAGTGCAGGCTAACGGCGCCTGGCCTCCGCTAACAGAGCCTCGGGATGGATCAGGACATTGGCAAAGACAAAAACACTCCAATTACACACAGAACAAGGCTAACAAGAAGCCGTTGTCAAATCTGTCTAAATATCAGGCTTGAATCAACCTGCTTCTGCTCAGAATAATGAAGATTATTAGAACATAAAACCATGGCAGCATTAACAACAATAATCACCACAAAACTTGTCTGGTCAGCAAGAAGCGGTATCACATTATTATGATGTTCTCTCAAAGGAATCGCCTTGCTGGACGAGTAATTCCATATCAGAAGTGTATCATAATTATTCATAATTCCCCCTTCGAATAATATCGCCATGAGTCTGAATTCCTGCATAGCGAACAAACAAATTAAAGTTAATGAATGTCAGATGAGCAGAATTAAGCAATGAAGCTCCGCAGCCACGTGCCGCCCACACCCCCCCGGTGGAAACACAACAATGTGGAAACTATCTGTCTTTTTAAAACTTTACTGTCAAACAATCAGCTCACATTTGCTTTTTATTAAACACCCAACAAGCTGTTAAACAGGGAAAAAAAACGCTGTAACTCAACCATCACTTACTGGCTTTTTCCAAAGTTTTCTACCACATCTGTCAGTCGTCCTCAGCAGGGACTTTGTTCAGTAACAAAAAGGTGCAAGTTTGTTTCTGATTCTAAACATTAAGATGCAGCACAGCTAATGAACAATGGTGTGATTAGCTGGAGCGGACTAACTTCACGGAAAGTCAACAATTTATTATTAAAAAAAATATTCCTAGCTGAAAATAAATTGTTTTAAAGTGTCAATAACATAAAAAAACATTTTAAAAACTGCTGTTTCTGCTGTTTTCCTTTTTCCTCTTTTAATATCAGAATCAGAATCACTTTAATAATCCCCAGGGGGAAATTGCTTTTTGTTACACACAGCTCCAAAAGAATAAGAATAAACTTCAAACACGAAAGTAATAATAATAATAATAATACAAATAATACCACTACTACTAATAATAATAACAACATGTACATTCAGATTGAGATGTATTATATAATACTAATAATACTACCACCACTACTAACACCAACAATAACATATAACATGTACACTCAGAGTGAGGAGCTCTATTATATAATAATAATAATAATAACAATCAGGTAATATAGTTTATACATCACCAGTAGGTGTTAATAATGGCAGGCTTTCTTCCTATATCTGAACGATGTCCTGTGCAGTGACTGAGCAGCAGTGTGCTGCTTCCATTTCCACCAGTAAAATGTAAAGAAAGTGATTTTTGTTTTTTAAAGTCACCTCATTTGTGCCAAAAGAAGAAAAGTGAATAAAATAAAAGAAGTGCTTGAGGCCACCACAGAGCTAGAAACATGCAGACACACAGGAAATTATTGAGCGACATACTGTTTAATGTGTTTGGTGGGTATCTTTCAGTACACACACACACAAATAGGCTAACAAGCTAACTAGCGATCAATTAGATAATAAATTCAACATTAGACCCCATTACAGGAGCAACTTTGAGGTTTTAAAGCTGTGCGATATTGAACGAGATCATTCTAACAAAGAACAACGTTAAAACCCAGAAACTGTATTTGAAATAGGATGTTCTGTAGACTGGATATAAAAAGGGACATGACCATGGTGACGCCGGAGGTTTGGCATTTTGGGGTCTTGGTTCTCATTGGTTAGGTTTAGGCATGGCCCGTCGTCCATTTTACTCTAAATGGGACCATAATTTATCAAACAAACATCACGCTGTGTTGAAGAACGCTTGAAATTACCGACTGGGGCCACAAACTCACCAGGAAAATGTTTCATGTGGTAATAAATTCATTTCCCCTACTGGCCGTTAGAAAGAATGCAGGTTTAAGGCCCTGCAGCAGTGACTTCACTCGTCTCTTCTACACAGTCTGGTTGTGGTCACCAAAGTAATGTTAGTTAATGTTACAGGGAATAAAGTGTTACACATGTAGGAGCATAGAAAATGGATTAGCTGAGTTTGAAAGCAAAACAAACATAATGGGTTGTTTTTGTTATTTTTTAAAATTGCTTTGGAGATAAAGAATAAATGAAATAAATGAATGTTTCCTACAGTAAGTGATCAGTGGAGAGAGCACTGTGTCGTATGAGCTGCTCTCAGCGCCTCTTTAGTGTGTTAGCCTTCCTTATTTTTTTTCTATTCTTTAATATAGATTATTCTGTCTGGGCCTCAGATTACTATTATGAGTGCTAGTATTACAGGAGAGGAAATGTATTGAGCCCTCTTGTATCCCTTGTTATCGAAACTTGCCGTGTTGTGACCCGATACCGTCGATATGCAGAGTAGTACATGCCGTTTCTATAGCAACACGTGGGAACAGAGGTCACTTCCTGTAAACTCTTCCCGCCTTCACAAGTAGTCCATATTGGTCCCACAAAGCTCTCCCTCTCTCTCCCTCCCTCTCTCTCTCTCATTCACTCATTCTGCAACTCTTCACTTCATTCACAAGGACAAAATATTGTGGTTTGTGCACCACCTGAATAATATCAGCACATCTCAGGATATTCAAATGGAATAACATCAAATTCCCACATCAAATTCAGTATATATTGGAATAATAGTGAAATATTAGTGTACATATAAACACAGTCACTGCCTGTCCACACAAGTAAAACTGACCTCAGTTGATTTGAAAATAAACTTAAATTTAATATAGATTTGGAAATAATACGTATATTACAACATAGCTGACTAAATACAGAGTTATTAATTATTAATTACCTCCTTCAGATGCTGTACAGAGTCAATTATAATCAATATGAATAATATTGGGGACAGATAATTTAATAGGCTTTGAATGTTGCATTATTTAATAATACTGGTTGCATATCTTTCCCTCAGTCAGCATTATTCTCAGAGCTGCTTTCCAAAAGGTGATCAGAACGTGCACTCATTTGTCTCTTCAGAATACAAAAGACTTCCTTTCTGTCAACGCTGCCTTTGTTTGACCTCATCATGGGCAAACACAAAAACACTTGAATACAAAAGGAGTTTGTAAAGACTCTAGCAAAGCCTTGTGTATGAAACCGCTCCCCGAATCCACTCAGCTTGTGGACGACTCCATGGCCATTTACCATCGCATTTGAAAAACCATAAAAGTAACACTGCAATCTGACTCGTTCACAAAAATGTACTGAAAGACACCCATCTGTAGCTGGACAATATGAGAATAAATGTCCTCCCTTGCCAAAGCTGGTTTGAACACATCGGATCGTATGTCGCTCTGCAGTAACTGTAAGCCTGCAGCGCAGAACAGACACGTTCACACTGGGAGTTGCTAACTTGATGTTAGCCGGCAGCCATCTTCAGGCAGCCCTTATATCTGCCGTTTTCTTTCCCTCTACTGGAACAAAGGACAACGTAGTAAAAATAAAGTTATGCTCAAAGCAAACTACCCAACGTGGTATTGAACCTTCAGAGCAGAAGTGTTCCAGCAAGGTGTTTCGATCCTTCTCTGGTTTGGGATAAGAAATGTTCTCAGTATTTAAATACAGAGCGATAGACTCTGTTTAAGAGTGATCAAAATAAGTGAACACTGCAAAACCATCTGTACTCTTAACTGCAGAACTGATTCAATCCATCAGTACTAATGCCAAGTGTTCGACCAGCAGATGTTGATTTGACATCTTTGCATCAAATGCTTCAAAAGAGGGAAGCAGAGAGAGAGAGATTAAGTAATTAAGAAAGCGTCATGTCTCCCATCATTACATGAAATATGAGTGTTTGTTAATAAAGTGAATTAAAAAAAACTAAAAAACAAACTATTTCCTTATATTTCAGGCTCGTCCGGTGCAGCTTTGTAGCTGCCATAGAGAAACATGTCCAGGACCAGTGATCGTAGCGTTCACACACACAGACTGCTGACTCCTGGCGGCATTTATAAAAGACAGTGAACATAAAGAAAATGGGGGGAAAATTATGAACTAATCAGCTTTCCATACACCTGCATATTGGACTGAGTGCACGCTGCATGTTTCATTTTTAACAACAGTAACAAGAAGAAAAACTTCTTTCTTACTTTATTAAAGAAGATCTGATAAACCGATATATTTTCCTTACTAGTGCAACAACTATTTCTGGGCTGTGTCTGGTTTTATAAAAGCATTCAGTGCCTGTTCCACATATCCGGCAAACGGCGTGAACAGAAAAACAACGCAGTGCGGAGGAGCCGTGATTCAAGCAGCATTCTACAGAAATGTTTGTGTCTCGGTTTGACCCAGTGCACAAAATGATGTGCTGCAGTCCGTGGATGGAAGTAAAAAAAAAAAAGAAAAACTCACAGGTGCTCCCAGGGAAGCAATGAGAAGAGATGGATGGTGTTTGTGAAACAGAATCTGTTGCTAAGTTACAGGGGGAGTTTTCTGGACTCACAGGGGAATGCGTCAGCGGTGGTTTCTGAAAGGTGCTCTGGCTAGCCCTGCATCCATGTTTGGTTCAAAACAGCATCCTCTGTAACTCTCCTCAGCCTCCCGGCACTCACATTGTAAGAGATGTTTAAAGAAAAGCAAACAGCAGCTGACATTATATAGAAAAAAAGCCTTGCATTGTTAAATCTGATGTTTAGATGGTGATTTAAGACGGTTTTCCCGAGGGGCACTTGTGTCGGATCACTCTAGAGAGCACGGGAGGAAAGTGGTTTGAAAGTCTGTCCACAGGGGTCGAGTCTCACAGGGAAATTAAAAGCACGTCAGGACGAGGAGGGACGGGCTTTAAGAAGGAGGTAGATAGAGGAAGGAGAGATGATGAGGACATCTGTTTTGAATTTCCACACATTACAGGTAACGGGCAATTAGATTAGGCAGGCAGAAAACCCCGTCAGCTCAGGAATCCTGCTCCTTCCAGTTCCCTCGACACATTGATGCTGTAACACAACAGTCCTTCTAACTGTCTAAACTATAGATTCGATGTACGGACATATGATTAAACCCGGTGACCAACAGCAGCTCCTCTGGTCGCCACAGAAAGAAATAAAAACAAGGGTGAAACGTTGAGCAATGTAGTTAAAATTAGGCAAGTTAAAGCAGTAACAGACCAAGTTGGAGATGAGATGGAAGAAGAGCGTATGATATATAAAAGATGGTTTTTAAACCAGTTTCAGTGTGACAACCTTATGGGGGGTGCAATAATAAACCAATGGAGCACAATTTTATAATAAAGGTGCCAAATGAATTCCTCACATTAGAACATGCTTCCTTGATGCAGTCATGAACTGATCAAAATGAAGATGCAGCAGTAACATGGGTGTAGTCTGAGTAAGTAAGGCTGCTGGAAACAGAGAACGAGCCAATACAGCCCCCCCCCCCCTCTCACCTCACACACACTTTCAGCCCCTGGCCCACATTCATTTTAAGTGGCGGATCACTGAATACCAGTTTCATTCAATCATTCCTGTCTACTGATGCAGCGCAATCTAGATAACATTCAGCCTTCATTACAACAACAAACAACAGCAAATATAATTTGATAGATCTCATGCCAGGGACACACAGGAGGCAGCAGAACCCCCAAGCACCAGCGCCCGTTTCCTTAATTAACCAGTCGGGCCGTTCACACAGGAAATCTGTCAATCCTCAATATTTATCAGAAATAAATAAATAGATCAATCAGTGCTGTTTGTGACTGTGATTTCTAATTTACTTTCTTATGGAGCTTATTTGTTAGTTTTGTCAGAACAGACAGCGAAGGGTGACGACCAGAGACAAAGTGAGGTGGGGCCTTTTGTTATAATCAGGATATTCAGGACGGTCTCTCATGATTCGAAGAACGAAGAAGTGTTTTGTTTTTTTTTTTAGATCTTCTGACCTTTCAGTCTCCAAATCTCACTGGCTCCTGAGCTTCCAAAACACTTCCTGGGTTCTGGAAAAAAGTTCAAGAGACGCAGGAGAACAAAAGTTCTGTCCTGCATCACGTCCTGTCAACATCTGTCTTCCTCTCCTCATAAAATGAGCTGCACTGTGAGCCTGCTCCCTGTTCACATGTCAGCCTCACCTGTAACAGAGTGTTTGGCAAACGTACCGTGAACAGACAGCCACTCACATCTCAAGTCCACTCAGTGCTGTTATATGGTGTGAAAGGAGTTTGAATGGCATTGTTTTCATTGTTACAGTGAGGCCGACATGACTCCAAGGTATTTTGTGTGTGGTGGTGGGACATTTTCATCTCTGGGGATCTGACCAAAGAAGAAGACGCTGCAGCTGAAAGTCATAAAAAATAAAAAAAGATGAAACGTAACATTAAGTGATGTGAATCCCACTTCTGTCACTAGAATGGCGGCGAGGCTTTGACGCCACAAAAAGAGAGCGTGGCTGTGAAAAAAGGTCATGAACAGACTCGTGCTTCAGCTTGAAATCTACTGTAAACTTTTCCAGTTTCAACTAAGTGAGAGTCGTTCCTGCGACAGCTCAGAGGTGCCAGAGAATCACCTGCGTGCATGAATGTTGAAAATGAAAATGAAAACGTCGTCCTAGATTCACATGGATGTGGTTTCCGGTGTGTAGCTGTTATGGCGAAAGTGAAATAGAGCTTTAGGAAAGGTTACAACTGACATTGCATTTCTTAAGACGTGGGGAAACTCAGCATTTTGCAAAGGAGCAAGCAAGCAGAAGAAACAGCATTATCTTGGGATCCCACATAAACAGCACTGGTCTGACTAAGACATGAGCCGGGTCCTGTGTAAACATGGAAGAAGAGATATGCTAAAAACAACAGCATGGTGAGGAAAGAACAACAAATACAGCAGCTCGTTCCCACACACTCGCATCAACACATCAAATGACAATGTGGCTTTCGCAGAAAATACAAGTGGATCCAGGGTCACATGCCATTCGCACAGAAAAACTAAACTATCAGCCTGGTTTTTGCTTACACAACCAAACATTAGATTCCCAAAAGAAACAAACGGATGAAAAGAGTGAAGTCCTGCATCCTTTCCGGTGTTCAGTGCATTCTTTGCACATGGATGATGACTGAATAAGTGCTTCTGAATGTGCCGTGTTACAGAACTGCTCTCTGGCTTTACAAATGCTGCACAGATTTTTCCTGAAGCACATTATCTTTGTTCAACAGCTCACGTACAAGCCTCAAAAGTAGACGTACAAACTATTTATTTATATGATATGTAGAGAACTGAACGTTACACCCAAATGTGATTAGAAAACATCTCATTCCAAATCCATGGACATTATTCTACAGCAAGAACAGCCTGCATTCTTCTGGGAAGGATATCCATGCATTTTATTTTCTAACCTGGCTGCAGAGGAGCTTCCCCCCCAAACGTCCACCTGACGTGACTGTACTGCATTTTTGGCTCCATCAGGCCTGACGGAGACGACCCCCCTGCTACTGCTGCCACTCGTGGCCCTTCTCTCTCCGCACTGAGTTCATGCATCAGGTCTATTTCTGCCGGAACAGCATCTATGACACATCTACTTCATTTGAGACAGACTTTGCTTATTCCAGAGGAGCTACGCTGTTGGAGGAAATGTTTATGAGCGGTGCAACGCCTGATAAAAAAAAAAAAAAAAAAAACGGTTAATTGACTCAACAGCCAAAATAATGGAGGTGGGAGAGAGGAGCTGCAGGGTTTTAAGTTACAACAACACACACTCTCTCACACACACACACACACACACGGAGAGCACAGCTTGGGGTTAACAATCCTCGGTTGTAGAACTCAGTAGACAAGCAACCTTTAAATAATGGTGGAAAATGAACCCCATTTGTGTGAGCACCTTTATTATAGACACCAGCCACCAGCCCCGGAGCAAAGTTCTGACTGTAATATTGATGTTGTAAAAATACTACCAGAGGCATTTGGATTTCATGAGGAAAATGTAGGGTCAGCAGCTTATTAAAACAATATCCCCTGAAACTATCGACTGTGGGCTTATTACAAGCCCAGATGAAGTAAAACAACCTGAAATCAGTCTTTCCAAAAATAACAGCCTCCACACAACAGCTTAGATTTCAGGTATTTAACCTGCAGTTTGGTCTTTACTTCATAATAAAATAAGCCCTCCATAATGTGATACATATCCGCGGTTAGAAAAGCGCTGTAAGGCAGACGGTGAAGAGGCTGAGCGAGGCTGCACTATGGATCACAGAGAGATTTTGTAGCAACATTAAATGTAATTTAATTGATTAGAGCTGTGTAACAGAAGATCATGATGATATTCTGATTGTTGGTGATGATGGACAGACTTCACATCATCCACTTTCTTTAAACTACAGTCCTACATTAGAAGGTCAAAGCCTCTGATGATGTGTCTTATGTTTCCTACATACACACCATTGATCATATCAGACAAATGGGACTAAGATTTGTCAAGACGAAGCAAAAATTAAACTCTGACTGTAGTTTGTAGAAATGCACTTGAACCAATAAGACTTGAGGAGCAACCAGCCAGCTGAGGCGGTTTCTGTGGCAACCAGCAGCTACTGTACATCCCACAGCAAAGTGTCTGCCAGTCACCAGCTTAACTTGTCAGCCAAGTTATTTAATTTTGAAGAGGGGCATCTGCAACCACCACAGCGGGAAGTTACTGGCCAGAAAAGAAAACTGAAAAGTGCCCTTTAATAGCTCTTTTTAAGAAAAATACTTCACTCGTGAGTTGCTAGAACGACATGGGGCTCTAACAAGCATCATGTTTTGCCGTTATATTCCCCAAATGTTCCTCTGCTCTGTTGAGTTGCCTCTCCAGGTCACCCAAATGGCTGCCTGATCAGCCAAATACATCTCAACTCTGTTTGGCTCGAACACTGTTTGGTTTGGACTCTTAACTTTTGGACAAAAAAATCAAATTTGGCCTCAATACGCTTCAAATCACGTCTGTGGGACCACATCTGCAGGAAGGTGTTTCAAAACTTTGGCCACACTGAAACACAGGTGGCAAAAAGCCTCCTTAAGGAACTCTCTGCATCTTTCTAGTTCTGACAAGATAAATCACTGAAGAGAAATCGTTGTTTTGTACTTTCTTGCACACACACAGTGGCCTTAGTAGATGCTTAAAGAATTGGCCCTGCATGAGGAGGCGGTGGTGCCTTTTTCCATTCTCCCTCTTGCCCCTCAGACTGTGAGGGACTTCTTTCAACCACAACACTGCCCAACATTTCCGCAAACACAGCACAGGCTACTTATTAACACGCTTCTTGTCTCCCAGTGCTTTCATCCTGTTTGACAGTGACATTAACAAGTTCAGCAGTAGGGAGATTTAATGGAAATGCCCCTGTTCTGCTGTGCGTTATTGCGCACGGTGGATGCGTGGATCTCCCCGGCTCTCAGTGCAGATTATTATAAAACTGTAAAAGTAAAGCACATTCCTCCACATACCTGTTTCCACAGAAAGCTGTCCCTGCCGTTTAACATCCAAGAAACAGCCACGTGGATGGCGGAAAGAATAACTCCAGTTATGACTGCGGCGCGCATCCTGACGGGCAGCAGAGTGTAGATGACATGGATGAAGAACACGGTCCACCAGATCCCCTCCGAGGCACTTCTGGGCTGCACCAGCAGCACGCCGATCACCTGGATCACCAGCACCAGCAGGATGACAACATAGCACACAATCCACATATGGTCCTGGTGGAACCCGTTCCTGTTGCAGACCACCATAAGTACGAGTGTGAGGAAGATGGCCACGGAAAACACCACCATGTAAGTTACGGTGGGCTTCGTTGTCCCACTGGAGCAGTGGAAGCCCAGCATGACCGTGAAGACCAGCACCAGCACTGCCATGAGCATAGTCAAGCTGCTCTGGTTCAGGCGGAAAAAGTAGCGCTGGTAGAGCCGCTCCAACTTTTCCGACTGGAATTTCTTGGATTTAAAAATGTGCATGACGCTGTTGCAGCACGCCACGAAAGAAAAGTTTACTTCGGGCATGACCTCCTCCTCGTCGGTCCTCGGCTTGGTTCTGCGCTCCTCCAGACCCAGCTCTACTGACTTGGGTCTCACCTCGCTGTCCGGACGTTTAGGGGACGCGCGGTTGTTGTCTCGGCTCTCCTCGCCATGGTCCTGCCAAGCCGACCTGGACCTGAAGCTGACCCTGCTGACGGTCGTGGAGGCTCTCCAGGGCTGCCGGTGATCCTGATCATCCTCTTCCCTCCACCGACTGTTGGTCCGGGTCAGCTTCTTGCGTGGGGACCTCGCTGAGTATGGGCACCCGTTGGCCACAGACTCAGACTCTCCCCAAGCTGATCTGTGCTCGGTCCCACCCCTCAACCCGGGGGCACCGACGCCGGGTGGGCTGACACTGTTTGATCTGGACATGGTGGAGAACGGAAGGCAGCCACAGAAATATGCCTAAATGAATAAATACTGCAGGAAAAGTTTTGTTCCAAGGGGGGAAATAATGTCAGGAAACTACTGCGTCCCAAAGATAAGGCGCGTTGACTGTCTGCCACAAGTTAAATCCCCCATAGTTGGTCACAGCTGAAACAGCCTGAGCGCTTTAAATGTGAAAAGTATAAACTGTCACCAGATTAATCTCTCACATTCATTCTAAAAAAAAAATCTTTAAAATCTTTTAAAAAACCGAGATGGGGAGATGGGACTGCCCGGAGCTATGACCGGGAGTGGTGGAAACAAAAACAATTGAACATGCGCAAAAGTCACAGGGGAAGCAGCTTCGCCACAAGAGGAGGGAACATCAGGTCCAGGTGGATTTGGATCTACATAATTGGGCCCAATTAACTACCATCCATGGAGAGGTTGCACGGCAGCGCGCGCTGTGGATGAAATGAAACCATTACACAACTCAGATAGTCCCCAGAGATCAGAGCGCAACGCCAACATTCACGCCGTGAACCCGTTATATCTGCGGACATGTTTCCTGGAGTCGTGTGAACGGGCTGTGGGCAGAGAACACGGAGGTGGGGGGGAATGAAAAGAGAGCGAATCCCGCGTAGGCGACTCTCATGTGGTCCCATCCGGTCTCGTTGCACCTGTATTGACCAAACATTGCGGGCTGGACGGCGGCGGGAGCCTCACGTTTGGCCAGAGAGCATCATCACGATCCTCGCACACTTGCGCTGATCGGAGCCGGAGGAGAAAACTCAGCCGCTCCTCCTCCTCCTCCTCCTCCTCCTCTGGCTGTCACAAAAAGCAGCCTCCTGCTCCATGGTGTAAAGCCTGTGCTACCGCACGTCAACCTCTGCGCCGAATCGGTGACCAGCAGCTGTCCATCACAGCTCAAATCCCCGGAGAGCGACTCCTGATTTGATTTGGAGCCGAACTGTGCGCACAGCGAATCCGCGGCCGTAAGGCGGCAGCATTTCATAAAGTGTGCACCCGGTGCCACAGTGCGCTCACGCAGCCTCGGACGATCCGTTCGGCGTCTGTTTGGAGCGTGGCATCATAACATATTTACCGCTGGTTGCTGCTTCAATGGCCATTCAACCAAGTTTGCTTCCTGCGGTCCGCCTCTCCGCCGCGCTGCCATTGGGAACGGAGCAAGCCGAGTCACGCGTTGACGCGCTGCCATTGGACGGAGGGAGGATCAATCCGCCGCAGAGCCTGTCAGACCCCCGGGCGCTTTCGATGAATGGGCGGGCCTGTTCTCACAGCTGGATAGAAAGACACACACTCTCACACACACACATTGAGTCTCTCAAAATAATTTGGTTACACAAGAGAATAAAAATCCCAAATAAAGATAATTAAATACAAAAGTTCATCACTTTATGTTCTTTTGTTTCTGTAACCGTCCTGCTTGTCTTGTCTGACATTTATTATATTGTTTTGATTTAAAAACTAATTGTATTCAGTCGTGGCCTCCTGAATTATGAACATTTGATGTTTTATTCCGCTGTAAAATAAGAGTTTTGGCTGGAAAAGACGAATTGAAGACGCCATCTTGAGTTCTGCCAACTTGTGATGGGACATTTTCACAATTCCTCCGATATTTCATTCATTAAACATTCAATCAATCTTTTTTTTTCTAAATGATGAGACCCTGCTATCATAGAGGACAGAAACAATAAAGGATAACTTGATTCTTCCAGCTTGAACGTGGTCCCGGGTGGCAGCCGAAGGTCATTTACATACGGAAAAAGAGCATTTGTCTCAGTAAAGTTCACATTGTGTGCTAATTAATGTAATAAGGAGCCTTGTGTGTTTACTGGGAGCAGCGGGCCTCCAGCTGGATTCCCTTTTACCCTTTTGTACCTAGTTTATCACAGGAGAGAGAAGAGCAGCTACCACACCATTCAGCGGCGTTACAGTCGTGGATAAAAAGCCAAACTCAGGTATAAATCCAATAAAAATATGTCTTGATTCAATTTATGCAGCTTATTTTCATTGCTTGTCTTATGACTGCTTGCCCTCATTTGCTCTCCCACACCCACTAAAACAATTATGTGGTGACTAATATGAGTAAATAGAGATCTAACCCTATTAAACTCACACAAGAAACAGATTAATGTGAAAAATCTGATTCATTCAGGAACAAATTCAGACAATTTAAAACAATATTCAGTGGTGGAAAGTAACTAAGTACATTTTCTCGATTACAATACTTGGTGCAATTGAAAGTGTGGACTTGCCCGAGTGGCGGAGGAGGCGACCAAAGAACAAACCCAAGGACTCAGAAAAGATGCACCTCAGTATTTACTTTATTTTAGTTGTGCAACACCAGGCCTGACAACACACCAGCATGTGGCTCCAGCTCAATAAAAAAGAATCCCCCTGACACTTCCCTCCACCACCTTAAATACCCGGTCCTATCAGGCACATACCACCTGACAGGTAACTCCTAAAACACACCCACATAAACAAATACTGCATATTTACATAAAACCATAACCGACCGAACCTATATATACTAAATAAGTAGTAACTAACCAAAACCCTATTTAATAAATACCCCCCTAACTCCTTTACATAATTATTTACATTATTGGAAAAGAAACTCCCCTCTACCCACTCCCCACATGGCACCTTCCTCCTGGAACTCATAAAAGGCCTCTGAACCCCCAGGGGACTCTTTTGGCCGGATACCCTGGGAGGAAGAGGACAGGCGGAGGTAAGTTCTTGCTAGCAGCACGTAAAGATGAGAACCATAAATTCACAGTTTGCCCACTAGTTCTCCTTCCACCTCATTCACTGCCCTGAATCACCTGCCACCTTCCTGTTCGCAGGTGAGGACCAAGGTGGAGCGGCCTGGTTTACAGCTGCACCGTGTGCTCCAAACAAAGAACCAACAAACTTTTCCAGGGTTTAACTGTTCTAGTAAATGAAATGTTTGATTGTGGTGCTTTCAAAGACATTAAAATAATTTTTGTACTAAACCATAAAGCTATTTTATCTGGATGATGGGATAAATACGTTAAAGGGTTGGTCAGAAAATATGTTATCTTTATTTTTAGTGGTTTGAGTCAACTGACCTCTTCAACAAACTAACTTCAGAAGTAAAATGTTGCTGTGGAAGTTATTTTACAGGATTTATTGATCAGAGTGAAGAATGTTTGTCATTTAACAGAAGAGAAATGTTGCAGATCATCTTCCACAATGTGAGCGAGTGAGTTTCTATAAGAGGCTGTTTAAAAGAGCAGAACATCTACTTTAAAAAAGTGTAAAAAACCCCAACGCAGAGGAGTTAAGACTCAGGCGGAAGGAAGCTTGAGGAAAAAGCTGCAGCAACAACGTTCAGGTCACTGAATAAATAAACACTCTTTGTTTCTGTGATTTTTATCCTCAAATATCCTTCTCTTCACAAACAGGCTTCATCAAAGCAAAGACATGAGAAGACGCAGCAAAAGACTCAGGACTCTTTGTTAAATTAGTGAAAATCTACCAAGTGCTGACTTTGTGTGTGGGCTGCAGATGATAGACGCTGCAGCACTTTGGATTTTCCACCTATTTAATTTAGTTTCCTATTCACTTAAAGCGATAAACATGGACAACAGACTCAAAGCAACTTCTACTACATGATGCAACACTTTGCTTTGCATCTTTTATAGAGGAATGACAAACTATGAGCCTCTGGAGCTCAGAGAACATCACTCAACCTGATCACATGAAAGAACATAAGAGGATCAGCATCAATAAAACAAACATTTTTCATGCAACGGTCAGTTTTAACATTTTGGGGCTACTTTGATTCTATAACAAGTAGAAAGAAAACATCCAAACTACACTTAGGTGTTTATTCTTCCACAATTTGTCTGATTTCCCCTAAATTCACATCTTCAAAGGCTGTTTTCTGAAAATTAGTCTGAGGCAGAAATCTCCACTTCAGTAGCACTTAAATGTTCCAGTTTTAGACCTCATTCTTAACATTTTATTCCTAAAAACATGGTGGCAAATGTTTTTTTTCTCATGGCTGTTGACATTATTTTCCAATTATTCATTGAGGTGATAAAAATGTCTACATTTCCTCTGTAAAAACCTTTTGGCTGGAACATGTGAAGACAATGAGACAAGTATTTTGACCCTGGCTTCATCAAATGTTTAGATTTCTGTTGTAGAAATGCAAACAAATCAGTGCATCTTAATCAGATAATGATTCATTTGCATATTCAAACATGACATTTCAGAAGACTCATAATAAAAAATAAAACTTGTCTTGATTTAGCAATCAACTGGGAAGATTCATGGTGACATCTTTTTAGTTATAAAATAACCCTGTAGTCACCTGTAGTGTCTCCCTGTAACCTTGGAAACTGCAGTTTAATCTAAACACGGGTCGGTTCACTCCAGCCTCGACTTTTAAGCCAATACAGACCAGAAAATATAACTCTGAACATCTCAAATATCAGGACAAGTGGACGAATGTCACCAGGTGAAGGAGAATGATCTCTGGGTGGTTTGGAAGTTTAGTCAGCGATGTGGAGGCAGCTGGAATATCTATTGAGGATTTTATCTTTGAACTGGGATGTAGACACACAGATGCACGGTCCCCATTGCTATTGTACCATTGTCTGGGCGTGTGCTTCTAAATGAGAGGTAAACAAAAGATGTTCATATTGAGGCTGACTCGGTGCTAGATGGTCGCTGATGAGGCGAGAATGTTGCTCAACAGACGACACATCAACACACCACACCAACTTATCTTTACAATACACTAATAATATTTACATGTGGTTATGGACGCACAATAATTGAGGGAATCAGTCACTTAAACTGACTCCGTATTCGACCCTGCTCAGAGGTCAAGCTCACTCCTTGGAGTCGACATCAGATGCACAAGCCGCTGACCTTTCTGAGCTCCTCCTTCAGGACCAGTACCACCGCAGAGGAGCAAGTGGTGGATGGCTCACAGGACCAGTAGGCCTGAGGAAAGCCCGTCCTCGATGTCTGCTCTCAACCTTTATTATAAATCTGTTTTGGCAGCACACACCGACACATTCAGTGAGGGAAGAGGAGGACGGAGGACAGAGCAGGGGGACATGAAACAGGCATTTGAAACACACCAGCTCCTCCCAAATATTCAAGGAGTACAGAGAGGAGCATGAAAAATGAATCATAGGAATGAATTAGAGGGAGGTGGAGAAGAGAAGGAAGGGAGGAAATGTGTGAATCTTTTATTTTATTTTTATCCTCTAAACCCCAAATACTCAACACTAGTTTCCCACAAGGAAGGAAATGAAACCAAAGTTGGCCAGAGATGTTTTCTGGTGGGGGGTCATCATACATGTACTTTCTTTGTATTATTTATCTGAGTTCATGGTTCAGGCCTCTGTGCTGCTCTTAGCTGCAGGACAAACCTCTTGTGCTTGATTCCATCGCTGACATCATCTATAATGTCTTCTGGGGCATCACAGCATCCACACACAAGTTAATATGAGAGGTGATGACTTCTGTTGATTGATTGACGCCAACATAACCAGATTTACCCAAAGCCTGGTGCCAAACGTACATCTGTGTAGATTATCCTCACATACTCCATCCACGAGCAAACCAAACGTATAAGTAAATGTATCTTCCTTTAGTTTTATGTTTCTAATATTGAAAACTGAGACATGAAGCCCAAACATGCAGTAAAGTAGTAGAACATTTAGGATTCTAGGCTACACAAAGCATCTCACCTGGATAGCACAGATTAGATTATATGTTATAGTGTATTCATATATATTCACATAGTTCTTTTTATAAACATATCTGTAACAGCACTGAGCCTGAAATCTAAGAACGTCATCGTCTAAACGGAGGCTTCACTGTACTTTTTGCTCATACGACGATAAAGAACTTGAACTTGAACCATGGCGGCAACAACAACAACATCATCTCGTCGTCGCAACCCAGAAATCTACCCAGGATGCAGCTGTGACTGAGCCCCAGACGGGCCTACATCTCGTTCAGCGATTCAAACAGGAGTGATCGTGACGATAATGCGTGCGTGCGGTTAAATGAAACGGTGATTCGGTGTGAATATCAGGCTGCACTCAGTCAGTCAGTTGGAAGCGGAGCATCCAATCAACTTCTGTGTGGATAATATCACATCTTAGGCTTTGTGACTGTTCAGGCAAACATTTTGCACCAACATAAACCTATTGTACGGTTTATTATAACCCATATGTGCTGGCAGTGCCTTCTGAGCACCAGAGGAACCACATGTTGTGACATCTAAAATAGCACCAGGCCTTCCAGATATTCACATGTGATCTAGTGCCTGAATTATGCAAAGATGCAGAACAATGTGGGAGAGATGGACGCTTTAAGACCGAATCATGAGGCAGAGAACTGGCGAGCAAAGAACCCCCCCACCCCCACCCACAGCAGCCTGTAAGCATGTGGTGAGGATCCAGTCCTCATCAGCACAGTTTTATTCTCTCTTTCATAAAAAGGAGAAAATGACAAGCCCCTGCAGTGCTGTGACTCATTCTGGTGGAAAGCGACCTTTACAGTCACTCTGGGGATTTTGTAATCAAACACACACACACACACACACGTACACAGTCACATATAGGCTACAATCAGCTATTGTGCTGCGTTTCATGGGGTGTTTTTTGTGCCAGGGATTACTTAACTGGCAGACAATCTTTGCCTGCTTTCTCCTGAACTAACAAGTGTTGAATCCAGTGACTTTGTGAACATACTCTTCCTCCCTGCCTGCGTCTGAGGAAACTAAACTTAACAAGCTGACATTCGGCCAATTTACCGAAGCTAATGTTGGCTGTCTGCTGATGGCACAAACAAGCTGCTGCAGCGGATTGTATAACATCACATAAGATCCACATTCTACACACTCATGAGACCGTGTTCAGACTAAAAGAGTGAGCGCTTAATGGTGCCATTCTCTGGAAATGGTTGTGTGAACAGGGGTCATACTGGCCTGTCATATGTTATGGGTCATATGTCCTGGGTGGAGCAGCAGCAGGGGTAACAGTGTACTTTTGGTACCAAAAGCTGGCTTACATGCTTGGTCAGATTTATAATCCTGTTTTCTTTGATCAGACAGATTCTGATTTCAATGGAAATGTTGCTGATTTAACACTATTTTATTTAGGCAGAGTTCTCGTATGACTGTTTGTGTTGTGACCATTTAAAGCTCCTTTTATTTTGATAAATGCAAACATGTTTCTTGGTACTGATACCTACCTGATTATTATAATGCTGTCCAGTCACCCATTGTCACATTGTTCCTTTTGTTTATCTGCACATGCCCTCTATTAGACTGCAGTACATACACACACACACACACACACACACACATATATATATATATATATATGACTGTATATGATACTCTCTTATGCTATTTGATCATGCTGACAATGACTGTCGGCTGATTGGCTCTTCAGCTGCTCCCTAGTGCACCTGAGCCTATTTGAACTCCAGACCCGCAGATGCTTTACATTATTATATATATATATCTGATCAGATGTGAACAGCAGCACACAGATGAAAGGCATGGCTCTCCTGAGAAGTGTATATCCTGACCCGCTGCATGCATCAAATCCATTTTTAATTAGCCTGAATGCACAGCAGTGGGGATCATGGGTGTTGGAGTGTGACGTGATGTTCACGGATGAGTGCGGTACACGCACATTTAATGAATGCATAGAAATCATCTCATTTTACCTAAATGATCAGAGTTGCAGCATGATTCAAGTTGAATTCATTAACTACATGTAACAGTTTGTGTAAGTACTGTGAATACAATACAAAGTAGTGAATATGCTTCCCATATTATAGGTTTATTGTAAATATATACTCATTATTCATACCGGTACAAAGTCGGCTGGCCCCATGCAAAACATTTGTATCAAAACTTTATTCAGTAGAACCAGTTCTGGAGTAACATTTGCCATGCTTTTGTATTTTGTATTCTTTTTTTTTAAGTTAGGTTGTAACACAAATCATCATTCAAGGCATCCAGATTTCCTCTTTCATGCAGTTCTACAACAAGCTGCACCGCTGCTCCTGCAAGACGTTTCCAACAAGTATCCCACATCATGCTCAGCCATCTATGGAGGGGGGGGGGGGGGGAGAAAAAGAGCACACGGGGTAGCTCTGACATTATAGCCACTAGCTGCTCACTTTGCTACAGAATAAAGGAGTGTGAGACAAGCGGGTAACACAACGTACGTTTGGGAGGTGATCTGTAATGCTGACACTGCTTAAAAGAGGCAGGCTGATGAAGGCTAGCTTTTAAGTGCACATTTCAGAGAACACAAGACAGTAGGGGCTGGGTTTAGAAACGTTAAAGGGTTAGTTCACCCACTTTACAAAAAAAAAACAAAAAACGTCTTACTTACCTCCAGTAGAGCAATATTTAGACGGGCAAGGTTTTGAGATATCCATTCATAAGATTTCTGCTTTCGCTCTATTACAATGGATGAAAAAATTCTTTAAATAGTTTAAAATCCTTTTTCTAATTTGATTGATTAGATAAATTGAATTTAAAGTGTCTTTTTCTAGAAGCCATTCCAATCACTCTGGATAATCTATTGACCTCATTGTGGACAACAAACCATTGACATCTTGTTCGGTGTCCACAATAGTGGTACCAAAGCTGTGGGGCAGGACCCCTGAGGGGCCACACTACAGGGGAGTGTGGAAATGACTGATGCAGAGAAGCAGAGACAATGTTACTAGAAAAAGATGCCACTGTTGAACAAAGTGTAAATTCTCTATGCTGAGAACAACAAAAACAAAACAAGATTAAATTCACAGCTGATGTTCTCGGACGGAGGCAGGTGAAAATTAGCTACATGACCACCAGATACCACCAGAGGCATCTGAAAATATGTTTTGGAATTTAGGTTAAACCACAAGTCTTGTTTTTGCTGACCTCAAGTGGTTTAAGTTGTCGCTTTACTGCAGTGGTGCAGAAATGTACTGAGACGGGCAGAGAGGCAGCAGACTTCACGTTAAAACTTTTAAAACTAAAAGAGGTCAGGAAGGGAATGCTCTTCAGTTTGGTGCTACGTTTCCAACTAAATGTGTGTTTTTCGTCAGGTAAAGAAGAGGTGGAGCTGGTCTGACTCACAGATCTTTCTTTGCACTGTATTATTATTCACCTTTAGATTGAAAAAGCATGACAATAAAGATCACTAACTGAATTCAGTACCTGTTTGCTCCTTTCTAAACTAATATTCCCACACTGAGAGGGACATGTTACTTAGGGAAAGTGTTTCAGCTGACATAGCCCTGTATGAATCAATGACCACCAGCTTTATGTGCCAACATACAGTGACATTACTTAGTTTTTCAAAATAAAAGTCCATAAAGTTAAACATCCAACATATATTTGGGTTTTGTTTGATACGTACCGAAGCTTATTTCATCAGAAAACACTGTTGCTACTAGACCGTGTGTTGTGCTATCTGTTGACCCATAACTTCAGCCGTGATGTCTTAATTGTTCTTTTCTAATTAAAGGTTTTTAACACCCCGTTATTAGACAGACTGACTTCTTTAACTAATTAGAGGTGGGATGAAGACTGAAGCGACGAGAGCTGAATAAAGCATGAATGAAAGTGTGTGTGTTCTATTTGAGATTGATGCTTTAAAAAGTGTCACTTTAACATTAAAAGGCAAACACAATCACATGAAGAGAAGAGGGATGTGCGATGGAAAAACATAGTGGCTACTTCAGATTATTAATGCATCAAGCAATGAGGAAATCAAAACACACAACTCACAGTCATCACTGGGAAACTCAAGATGTTAAAACATAATGTCAGACCACCGAGAATGCAACTGTACACCGAAACAAACAGCAGCTAACACAACAGAAAAACAGAAAGAGAACCATGCAATCACAGGATGAAAAAAAGGTTTATTGAACTAAATTAGGAATGTAATCAATTTACTGAAATGAATGAAAATAAAATGGAAAAGAACACGAATCTGGACCACAGTTTGCACCAACACACACGCTGCAGCTGCAAAACCTACAGACAACCTTGTTTCAGGACTAGTCTTCACATTATTCTGTCTACGTCGTGGTGGAGCAACACTGCTCCTGAAAAGACGAGTGGTGAAAGATCTACTGGGGGGTTCTCTACGGTGACTAGTGCCCACCAAAAGGAGGTTATCGACTCTATCAGTGCGTCGTTCAGTTCAATGCTTTGCTGCGACTGAGTTCTGCTCACGGCTCAGACGGCAGCTCGACTGTATTCCGGTCAAAATACAGTTTCTTTACAGCTGCAAGCTCTCGGACTAAACAAAAGTAGCTGCAGTTTGTTCATAAATTAAAAACAATAACAACATAATATAACACCAGTTCGTTCATGATATTTGAGCACCTATACAACCTGGACAACAGCTGGAAAAAATGAAGTTGATAATTGGATCTACTGCCAGGACAGTTCTGGCAGTTTGACAACTGGCGTTTCTTTTAGCGGACATGATTTTGCTCCTCTTCTTTTGGTTGTTTTGGTTTCTTTTCCCTCCATCGGATCTGTCTGACTGCTGCTGACCTCACTCCACTTTGCTGTACTCCTCTACGTGGCCCAGCACCTTCTTCCTCTGTCGGATCATGTGGAAGTAAAGCTGGGGAAAGACTGGGGGCGGGGAGATCAGTGTGAAGATCATTATGTTACCAACAGGCCAGTTTTACATCACACAAGGACAGTGGTGAGTTTCTCCACACCGTCACAGAGGCGCTGAGGTCGTAGTTAGTGATGGTTTTGTTCTAGTCTGCATTATGTAGGTAAATAAGGAGAACAAAGAAGGAAGAACGCCTCCTTTAAATATGACCTCAATAGTACATCTTTAGAAGAATTTACAAATTTCCATTATGAGCTGTATTGTGAGCTTATGTTACCTAACCTGCATGTCGACTTACGGGGAATGTAGGAGATCATGATGAGGATGAGGAAGGTATGGTAGTCAAAAGAGAAGTTGTACTTGTTGGGGAGGGTGACAGAGTACAGGCCCGTCTTCTGCACATACGGCAGCGCTGCATAGATGGTCAGCAGTTCCCCAGTCACCCCCATTGGATACAGCACAATGAAGAAGGTGTACCTGCGAGGAAATAAAACAAATAATTAACCACAGATCTTCAGTATTCGTTATATATTCAGCAGCATGAGAGCTGGAATACACAGCAAAATAATGAGGGAGAAGCACGATATGGACAAACACAGCAGTGGTGCAGAGGCACGAGGTAAATGATGAAGAAAGGCACCTCATCCACAGTGTAGACACGCCTCGGTTTAAAAACTGTGCAGGAGGAAGATGGATGTTTGAGAACGTGAACCCACACCAGCCGGTGTCCTTAAAGGACCAGTGTGTGTGATTTAGTGACATCTAGTGGGGGGGGGAATCAACAAACTGAACACCCCTCCCTTTCTAATAGAGAGAGATGAAGCCCCGCCCCTTCCAGTGGAGCACCATGGGAGCAGATATTTAAGGCAACTTAAGAGATAATTTCCCAAGTAAAGAAAGTCACATTTTGGCGTAAAACTGTTGAAGTATGAGATGACACACTCACACGTACTGGCAAGCTGTAGTCAAAGGAGCAGGAGCTGGATCTATTGCCTTCATTCTGTTTTATACATGATGTTAGGCTGTCTTTATTTTTGTGCTATTATATTTAGGAACAACCAGAGTGACAATAAACATCTGGAATCTTAAACCACAGTTGCACACTGCAGTAGTTGTGAGAAAGTGGAACAAACAACAGACACATTATATATAAATATAAATATAAATGACTGTAACAAAACTCAAATCTAACTGTTTTATACATGTGCTGCTTTGCAAGAACATTTCAAGAACGCAAACAAAAATGAAACACCACTGCTTCTAAATGTTTCACCACACAGCTGCTGAAGCATCGGGCCTTTTGAGGAGGAAGAGGAGAGAGCTTGCAATTATACACGAGAGATTCACTGAACTCCTTTTCTTCCACAGAGAGAAGAGAAAACACAACGTTCAGCCTCTCCCCAAACTAGTGCTCCAAACCCAGCGACCGTCTTCTCTGATCCTTCACTGAATCCACAGATGCACGACTAATTTTTCTGCCTCTCAGGGTGCAATTCAACCTGAAAGTCGAATACCAATATAGCGATGGTCTCATTTGCTACCTAGCAACAAAGACCAGGGGGAGGGAGGCTCTTAACAACTGTTGCCTTGGTTGAAAATGGAGATGAATTAGAAGGATAGATAGATGTTTATGGTTCCAACAGCACAAGATTCTCCCTGTAACAGTGTCACATACATAAATCTCCTTAATCATTATCCTTTTTATCGCTATAGCACCCACAAAGAGTGTCACATCTGTTTAAGGTTTTAAAACAGTAGCATAACAAATGACCTTTGCAGTAACAGTAATGATGAAATGAACATTTCTTGTGATAATAACGGCAATAACAATAATTATAATATTTACTTTTTGCCCTGCAACAAGCCAGACAATGAAAATGACTGGTTTAGTTAAAAAACTCACAATAATATTCTTTATAATTATCCTTGAATACACTCAACAACACTTTATGCTAAATGTAGAGCTGGGTAAGTGTTTCAGCATTCAGCGTCAGCATTAATACAAAACACTACAACTATAATGCTTTTATCAAGTCATATTGATTAAACTGAATCAATATGATTCATCGTTTAGTGTATTATTTGTCCAAAAAATGCCATCAGAGCTTTGCAGAGCACAAGATGAAGTCTTTAAATGTCTTGTTTCGTTTGACCAAAGGTCCAAAATATTGTAAATGACTCAAAGTTAGTCAGTTTAATGTGAAATAAAACAGAGGAAACAGCATTATTGGTATTTTCGCTTGAAAAAAAATCAAGTGATTGTCAAGGCTGCTGCTAATTAATCTTCCGCTAATCAAATAACCGCTTCATCGTATTTGAACAATGGAGCATAAAGACAAACACAGTTTTGGGTTGGGTTCCTACCTGGCCCACTTGATGAGGTACGGCAGGTGATTGAGGAGGCTGAATGTGTAGAAAGAGTAGCGGATGATCTCTGTGACGGTCCAGGCGGTGACGAACAGCAGCACGCTGTCCTCGCTCTGCACCTGCAGACACACACACACACACTCAGAGGA
This sequence comes from Pempheris klunzingeri, assembly GCF_042242105.1. Lineage (NCBI taxonomy): Eukaryota > Metazoa > Chordata > Actinopteri > Acropomatiformes > Pempheridae > Pempheris > Pempheris klunzingeri. Next base: position 24,542,569 of record NC_092021.1, read on the forward strand.
CGGAGGGACGGACGGACCTGCATCATGCTGAAGGCTAATCCAGACTTTTCATCGCAGAACCATGCTGTTTGTTTCGGATGCGCAGAGAGAACACGTCACACTGCAGGCAGATGGTTACTATCATCAGATATTAGGTTAAAACTGATGCAGATATGATGTTATCACACACTCGCACCCCTAAACACAGTCTCAATACACACTAGGCATAAAAGGGAAAGAGAAAATCAGTAGAGTATCCATCCAAGAGACAGAAACAGGAAGTACATCTGTTATTCACAACACTAAAAGTCAGCAGATTCATTCCTGAAACCCTAAAGCAAGACCATCTATCATTACTTACACATAAACTCCTCTCCGATCTATTGACAGGGCAAACAGTACATCAGCTGGTCACTCCTGAACACGAGTCCATGTTGACATTTACATTGCGGCGTCGTTCATACAGAGTGTGATTTATGTGTGGAGGGCAGACAACAGACGGACACTGGTCTTACCTCCCTGACGCTGTGTGTGACGGCCCAGGTGAGGAAAACCCGGGACATGACCTGGAACCCGGTCAGGACCACAGAGGACGGTACGATTCCTGGGATACGAGTCAAAACACACGTTGTTGTGTATAAAGGTGTAGAACAGTCACTGCACATACTGAAGACGTGTGAGTTTAAATACACTGTGTTTGTATTACTGATGTTGTGGGGACTTAAACATCATTATGCCTCAGTTTATCTTTCACACATGTGCATTACAACATACAGATCACATTATGTCTACAGAGGCACCAAACATTTAGTCACAGCTGTCTAAAACTGAACAGTGAACACATTTTAAATAGCAGTTAATGTCTTCTCTGTCATTTTTACACTTTGTAAAGTCATCCTGTGGGCTGGATTGGACCCTGTGGCGGGCCGGTTTTGGCCCATGGGCCGTATGTTTGACACCCCTGGTCTACACAGTCACCTTGTGGGGACCCTCCAAGAGAAAAATGATACGATTAATTATTTTTTCAAACTCAGACTCGTTGGCCTTGGCTCCTATTGATGAGTCTGAGTTTGAAAAAATTATTAATTGTATAATTTTTCTTTTGATGAAGAACATGAAAACGGATGAAATCGGGTCCCACACACCCGAACACCATACAAAGGGTTAATGTTAGGGTATGGTCACGTTTAGGTTGACGTTAACAGGTAAAGATTAGGTTTAGGTGAGTAGAGAGAGAGAGAGAGAGACTTCATTTTTCAGTATTTTATACTTATTTGCAATCAGCCTACTCATGGAGGCCCATGGATCATTATATTATATATTATGTTAAAGTGAGAATGTAAACTAGAACATGAAATTCTACAGTTGCGTAATAATTCTACACATATGAACGTGCTATTGGAGTAAAAATGAAAATGCAATAATCCAATTTGTATTTTCATTTCCACACACTCATATGTGGCCGTCTGCGGCCGAATCGAAATGAAAATGGAAAAAACCCTGTTTGACATTTAATATTCAAAGTGGGCACCCCGCTGCACTGAGAACAATATTCAGATGTTAATTCAAATTTGAAAATTAAAATGCAATATAAACAATGTAATCTGATTTTCCGTTCATGAATGAATGCATGAACGACCAATCAAACCCCGATGCAGTGTCTTCAACTGGCCAGTAGGAAAGAGCGTAGAGTGGCAGGTGTGTGTGTGTGTGTTTGCTCCGAGTGGACAGCAGCTGCAGGGAGCCTAGATAATCCTTCATTAAGCCCAGATAATGAAGGGAATGGACTGTGAACCGCAGCGAGTCAGCCAGGCGCGAGCCGGCCTCTCCTCCTGCATTAACACGGCGAGAGCCAGCAGCCCCTCGGCTCTCTCTTTTGGCAAACACTTCAAATGTGAAAAGCTTCTGTTTGTCCGTACATATTCATATCCGAGACGCGTCTACAAATACAATATAATCACAAAACGGCGATATGATTGGGCAAAATGAGCCGAGATATCTGCAAACACATTCTGAGCAGTCGAAGAAACTTTCTAGACACCTGTAATGAAACCAAACACACCAGATAACAACAGCTGATCTGGGACTCTGCTTAGTTTAGTTCAGATGTTTGCAGCTGTAACTCTGAATAGTCAAATTGGTTAATGTGAGTGATGCAACGCTTTATAAATCCTATAAAATCTGGCAAACCAGCGGCCTGAAGAGAGCCACACTTAGATAGATGATCGATAGAGGTAGAAGAGACACAGTAGTAGTAGTAGTGACCAGTGCAAGAGCCTTATCACAGAGCGGGGTGGTGGTGGAGGAGGAGGAGGAGGAGAAGGAGGAGGTGGAGGTGGAGGCTGAGGAGAGACTCACCTGCAGCACAGTGCAGAATCTGTGAAAGGAGAAGATAACAGAAAATTATTCATGATGCTTCTGGAAGAGGAGCATCGTCACAACACAGTCACAGCAGAGCACCTTTCTTGTTTGTGTGGCCTGTTTTTGGTTTATTTTCTTAATTTGGGATTCTGTATTCATCATGTATTACTCAAGTCTTCATTATCATCATAATTAGTAGTAGTAGTATTGTATTATGGATAATTTCATAACTTCATGAATGGTCTCTGACGTTCGATCGCTGCCTCCCACCACTGAGCTCCAGAGTGTCTGGACAGGATCATGACACACCTCCTGCTGAGCGTCTGCACTGCACACATCGGCGTCGGAGCCCTCTTAACACCTCTGAGAGTCCCAGACGAAACTCTTTTAACTAGATTTAAAATAGCAGGGGGTTTCACGTGCCTCCGCTTATCAGACATTTGTATTTTTTTTTTTTTTTATTAGTTTGAAATCTTACAAACGGTCGTTTCTAGTGTTTATTAAAACAGCGTGTGAGGCTGCTGCGCTGATGTGTTACAGAGGACATACCAAACACTGAGCAGATAACAGGCCCGTTTAAATCAGGCTGCAGACCTGAATCCAACACTCAGCCAGCTTTGACTGACTTGATGTTTGTAGCAGTTGAAACTATCTGGGATTAATAATTAAACCAAATGTTTTGCAAAGTCATTAATCCATTAAGTGACATCCAGCGTATGTAATCATGAAATAATGCTCCTAATATCTGTACATTATATACATACACATACATATTAAACACATTATACATCCAAGCTGGGATGTTTGATCTTGTTTTGGGGCTTTTCTCACCTCCAGAATAGCTCCAGTCTGAAAGAACTTCAGGGGCTTCTCTATGGAGTAGTACAGGCCGTGGTAGCTTCCTCTGGCCAGGTACGCTCTGACCAGACCCACGGCGATCACCAGCCAGCTGGGGGGGCGAAGGGAGAGAAGACACAGTGTTTAGTGAGAGCAAATTACTCTAATCTGCAGAAAAGAATTGAAATTGTACTATATTTTGACTGGATCCCTCTAATTTAATAATTTCAAAGTGGTGATGAAAGTACCTTTGGGGCAGGGGTTTACAGTCGAACAAGAAACTTTACAAACTGTAAACAGTGCAGGTGGAACGCAAGCAAATTCCATTTGAAATTCAGCTATGTAAATCACGACAAAGCAGAATTACTGCTTCTGCCAAACACTCAAGTTTCATTTTACTTCCACGTTTGTCCAGAACCAGGATCAATGTACCAGATCTGCCCTTCTTTTCTGCAGTCATGGCAGCGAATAACAGCCAGAAAATTGACCTAATTTATATTTGTATGTATATATGATAGAAAATATCATCACTTCAGTGTATGAATTCTTGAGTTTTGTCCAAAAACACAGTGACCTTTGACCAGTTCACTGTTCAGTCTTAGAGGACGTTTGAAGAAATCCTTCCTCAGATATTACTCTTAGGAGAATGTGACATATGGACATAAGCACAACCCTAAAACATAACACATAAATCCACTGCATGGAGGCACAGCAACAATCAATACACCAGTACTGAGAAAAAAGAAGGTGAGATATACATAAAAACACCTTTAAAACAACTTACTTTTGTTTATCTGCCAACGTTCACACACAAATACATTTAATGACCTTAATCATACCGACCATGCTGATATGACATAATATCCCTTAAACATGAATCTACTCACTAAATCCGAAGCCCAAATAACTAAAAAACATTGTTTTATTTCTGTCTGAATATTAAAGACAGGTGTAAAGTTCATGTTGAGCCACCGTGCTGCATTGCACCATTCAGACTTAGCTTGTCCCCTGAACCTGCAGGTCAGAGGTCGGCTGGAGGACAGAGCTGGTGGAGGGACAAGCTTTTCAGTTTCAGTTCACACCTGGTTTTCACAGGTTGAAGAATGTGACTTGTGTACATCAGGCCTCAGTCTCAGTCTCAGTCGTGGGGAGGGGGAGTGATGAATGTCAATATCAGGGTCAGTTGGGCCAAAACAAAACAGCATCTGAATGCAAACAGTGAATCTGAACAGTGGCAAACGTGGATGTGCGACACCCGAAACACAAAGCAAGCACTGTGTGGCCCATCAGCACTGAGACATACACAATGTGACCTAACTGGTTGGAACAGCGAGCAAACAACACCCACCATTCAGTTGTGCAACAGTCTGAAAGCCTGTGCAATAAAAAGACAAGCAGAGATTTATCTCAGTATCTGGGCCGGGCGGGTTTAGGTAATAAAACGGGCTTCTAGTGTGCATTCAGCCTGCTTTAATACAAACTGTAATCATTCAAAATACAATAAAATCCATCTGAAAAGTTATTTCTAGGAGACTTCTGATGGTGTGAATGATCTCTGTATCCAAAAAACACTGTTGTTTACCAATAATTACCACACTGAATCATTCATAGAACAGTTTATAATGGTAAATATGAGGACGGGCAGAAGAACTGATGTGAACTTGAGTCAAAAGGGGAAAATTTGATTATGTTAGTAGAGAAAAACCTACAAAATGTGTTTTTTACAACTCTGTGCACTGTGTAAAGGAAATTAAAACCCACTCAGCTCCTTTTTACGATTCTGACGTTTTCCATGTGTATATTTTTAAGATGATATTCTGAGAGGGAAACTTTCCAGATAATTGTTAATTTCATGTCTTCGTTTCAAGCAAATTAACGGGTTCCTTCTTACTCAACCACTGATTTTTATCTCCAATCATCCCACCTGCTGTTTTCAGCGACACAGGGGACCTATCTAGGATGGCAATTATCATTCACTGTCATTACAGATGAGTGATTCTTATGAATAAAAGTTAAATTTAGCCTACGAAATGTTCATAAAGTGAAAAATGCTGCTTACAAGTTCTGAAAGTGTAAGATGACACCTTGAAATATCTCACTTTGTCCAACTGAGGGCCAAAACTCAAAGGTTTGGATTAATATAACAAATAATATAACAGTGGAAACATTTGAGAGAATATCTGACATATTTCTTGGATTAAACAACTTAAATTGATCCATTATCACCATTAAGAGTTTGTCTATTGATTAAACCATTAAACCGCCTGTTCTTATTTTATTTCTAGCCCTGCAGATCATATCTAATCATTTAGCTTTACATGTCATGACCTCACCACACATTTCAGACAGGGGTAATAACATGATAAGCCCTGATAAGCTTTTTCTTTTCCCTGCACATTATTTTTGACTGCTGATTGATTATTTCTGTGTGTTGTTTTTAAATCAGGTTTTACTTGTGCAATGGCTGAAACTCGTTGCCCTGCAAAAATAATGGCAATGCAAGAGGAAAGCCCACACTTTATGCTGACTGCAGACAATAGACCATCTGTCTTATTATTTCTGTGCTGTGTGCAGTCACAGTCTAACGTGCACGCCAGCTGGTTGTCTGATGCTCCTTTATCTCTTTAAATCGTTGGACGTTCAGGAAGCAAACTGCAAAGTTGCTCCACTGCACAGCACGATAGCAGCTTCCAATAATAACTGCACACAGTCTGCAGATCAATAATCCAAAAATATCATTACAGCGGGGAAATCTTGCTCCCATTATTCAGCACACACACATTCACATACACACACACACACACTCTCCGGCACAGCAGCATTAGCACGAGGAAGCACGCTACATACCCCGCTGTCATAACAACGTTGTAGATGACCAGGTAGGCCGTGGCCAAAGCGCCGGGTCCCTTCTTCTTCTTCGGGGCCACATCGCTGTGAGCCGCCTTGCTGGTCCCCGGAGCAGCTGCCGACATGACTGTAGCCCTCAGCGGTCTCTGGTCGTGGTCACAACGGCGGCTGTCAGGTTCACCGAGTCAGGAAGCGATCAGGGGCCACACCAGGAAGTGTCGCGCTGGAACGAGAGGATTCACCCCTCCTCGTTTCCGCCTTCGCTTTGAGGCGCTCTCACTCAAATATCACCTTAAAAATAGGTTGAGCATCCTTTTAATGTGAGAATGTATTTAATTGTCGAAGGTATGTATTTTAACTGTTATTTTTTTATGTGATTTAAATCTGGATCGTCTCTCCCTCGGATGTCCGCAAACATTAATAGGAGGAGGAATCATCTTGAGCTGCCGTTGTAATCTTTGTGTTGATCCTCTGTTGCTGCTTGCAGCACACATGCTAAACACAGGACTTCACAGCAGATTAAAAAAAAAAGCCCTCAGGGACCCCTTTAATGGGGAGAAACCTTGTGCAATAATCTAGTTTCGATACCTTCATTATCAGCTGATGTTTTGTTGTGTAAATGTATATGGTTGAATTCAAATGTTCATTGCTTATGTCCATGATATTTCACATAATGTCCCTTTTTATTGCGTATTGAACCCAGGGTGTCAGAGAGAGGGAGGAAGCTGTAAACAAACAGAGCAGTAGAGAGCTGAAAACACCCTCAATCTAAAGCTATTTTTCTGGGATAAAACCAATACTTCATGTGACAAAACAGTCTGAAAGGCAATCTTTCTTCCAGGGCTCCTGATTGACTACACCTCTGATGTTTCTTGACAGTTAACTCCAACCCTCCTGTGCATCCCTAAATATTTGCACACGTTTAATATCTTCATATTTAACACTTCACATTTGCAGATTTGTCGTATCATATCTTTTGTTGTAATTATAGTCTTTATTGTATGTTTTTTTAATTTTATTTTATATTTTTTATATAATTTTTATCATGTCAAGTAATTAGAGCGTGTGATGAATCCATAATCTATGAATAATTCCTGTGCAACACACACATGTATGTATTTTACAGATTTATTTCATATTCATATTCATTTTTATATTTGTTACATCCCTTTTTTTTGCTCTGCTTCTGTTACTGACACTTTTTCTGTCTCCTCTGTTGCTGTAACAGGTGGATTTCCCCAGTGTGGGACAAATAAAGTCTCTCTTATCTTAAATCAAGATTGAAACTTGTGCTCATGTTCCTCTTTTTTCCCACTAGATGTCAGTATGAGTGTGAGGCGTTAAACACACGTCTCATTTTGATTTTAAGAAATGTATGTCAATGTGCTGCAGTGTTGATTATTTAAAAAAAAAAACGAATATGCTAATACAAATATATATATCTATATATAGATATATAGATATATATATAAAAATATTATAAACAGGCGTTTCCAATTGCTTTCTGGCGTTTCAAAATATTGTTCAGGCATTATTCAAGACAGCCAACTTTCCGGAAGTGCAACTGGTGCGGTTTAATGGACAAGGAAGAGAAATTTGTTTAGGTCCAGTCTGAAGATCACAGTTTTCTTTCTTCCACTAGTCTGGCTCTCTTTTAACTCGTTAGCATGCCTTTGTTCGCCCAAAATCCATTTGACCAAGATGTCGGTAAGCGATCTGATGTTTCTTCGGTGTTTTCAGAGTGTCAGAGCTTAGCTTAGCTTGTCTTATTTTAGCCTACTTTAGCCTAGCTTAGCTTATGTCAGCTAACGATGGGGCCAACAACACTCGAAGCTAACGTTAGCTTAGCTGGAGTTCTTCAGCTCTTCTTGAGCTCTGCCACTTTTGGTAACGATAACAACAGCATCCACGGGTCTCAGCTGCTTTCTTAACGTGCACCTGAGTGGTTGTCACTGATTTTCATTGAATTAATCGATCAGTTCATTCGCTAGAATAAGCGACTGTTTGCTAACTAACTTTTGAGGCTGATTCATAAAAACCGTGACTGGCAAGAAACGTTAGAAACTCAGAGATTGTTTCTAAATGGTGAGTGTGACAGTAGGATCAGGGCAAATATCGACTATTATCATCCCTCTTTATTTGCTGATGTTTTTCCTGTTGATTGACCAGTCCTCAAAATACATGTAATTAGTTTAAAATGACCATCAGTTTCTTTCTAACAGTCCAAAACTGGAAGATGTTCAGTTCATAATGATGATGTTGTCATCCTCATGTATATAAGAGGGTTGAACCAAATCATGTTTCATATTAAATATCAGAATGAAAGCTGAAATTATTGGTTATTGTTGGATGAATGACTCAGTTGACAGTAAAAGTGCCAAACATTTCTCTAGTTTCAGATCTCAGTTGTGAGGATTTGCTGTTTTTCCTTTGTCTTGTGTGGTAGTTGTGTGAATATCTTGGCCAGACAAAACAGGCAATTTAAAGAAGTCAAATTGGGCTTTTAAGTATTTGTAATGGTCATTTTATCAATATTTTCTGATATGTTATTAGTAGAACAACCAATTGAATAAGTAGATTAATGGGCCGTGAATACAATTAGAAATGTACCGACCTGATCTAAATGGTTTGCAGTACATTTTCTGTCTATAAACTGATTAGTACTCAACTAATTGCTTAAGCGTGTTGTAGTTGTGTCTTTTTCCACAGTCGTGTCATGTAAATGTCTATGCAAACGTCCTAGGTCACCTCCCTTATCTGTCCCTCCAACACCACCGTGCTTGTATGACCATACAATAGCACACTGTTACACCTAACTGGCTCTCTGAGTGTTGACTAGTCAGGAGGATGAGCAGCATGACAGGGTTCACTATGAGCTGGAAATGTGCATTTGGGTGATTTCCTGCTAACGTTTCACAAAGCAGTGGTGATGGTGACTCAACACCTCTGACATAACACTACTGTCACTATTACCTCACAGCAAAACCTTTACCGTTTAATGAGCGAGGCTCTCCTTTAGGCCGTCACCTTCCAAAGATAAAATGCTTCAAGATCGTGTTTGTCATCTCGACTAAACAGCTCAGGTGCATGTTCACCCATCAACACAGCATAAGATGTGAAAGTGTGTTGGCTCCTAGATTTGTTTTTCAACTTTAGGTGTTTCAGCATTAACTGGTTCTAAAATGTGGCAGCTCAGCGCTGGCTATTTATTACTATAACACTGGCCCACTGTGACTGGCGTGTCTGCCCATGAACACATTGTGTCTGAAGACGAGCAAGCGTGATGCCAGCTAAGATATTTTCTCACTCGTCCATATGCACTGTGTCCCTGTTTGACACATTTCCAGAGAAAGCAACCAATGAAAACAACACAACAGATGACTGGGGGCTCATTATGGACATCTGCGATAAGATTGGAACGACACCCAATGGGTAAGCTGGAAAAAGGCATTTTCCTTTTGAATAATAAAAGCTTATTAGCATTTAAATAGCACTTTCTTAAAGAAAAGTACATTTGTATAAGACTTTGAATTTAAAAATGGTCGACACCAGATATCATCATCAGGACCTGTGTTTGTTCTTTAGTGACTTATTGTAATAATATAATGTGATAATTCTGTTCTCTTCTCCTCTCCTTCAGACCAAAGGACAGCTTGAGATCCATTATGAAGAGAATCAACCACAAAGTGCCTCATGTTGCCATGCAGGCCCTCAATGTGAGTCTGTTGTTAAGCTTTTATGCCACCAAATTCATACACATCTTAAACACTTGCCATCCAGAAATGTGCTGCACCAGACATATGACATATCCGTAAAAACATCAGTTCATTTTTCTGTTAAAAAAGACCAAATACGTCCCCAAACTTTATGAGAATGCACTCATTTAATAAGTAACTAAAAGCTAAGATAAGAATAAATTCAAATAATTAAAATTAATTACAGAACAAAGTAATCTCAAAGTGCTTCATAAAGCAGCAGTTACAAATTCATAGAGATCAAGATGATCAAGACTATTTCCTCACAATGGAAACAACAAAAAGCTCAGCTACAGTTCCACGCTTATCATAAACATCCTGTTTGTTTTTCTTCCAAATAACCATTTACGACCCAAAGTGCACACACTCCTCCCTGAACAGGAACAAAGAAACACGAAGTTCATCAGTGTAGCGGAGGGTCAAACTCTTCCGTCACCATTCAGGCGCGAGAAATATGTGATCAGTAATGCAACTTAGCTGCAGTTAAGCTGTAACTGATCTAGTAATAATAGTCCCATTGTTAAAGCCACGCAGGAAAGTGGGATATTTCATGGTGGGAGAGCCGTGTCTCTGTCTCTGTCTCCGTCTGAGTCATCAGGAGCAAATACTGTCACATGGTCTGGTCTATATTTAGAATCTGTGCAGTCACTCATTCAGATTATTCAAGTCCCAATGTCATCAAAACCACTTATAATTACACAATCCTAGCCTGCTATTAATATGTACTTTAAATAATTCAGTGATGCGAGTTGGAGAAAAATGAACCTGGTTGAAATGCATTTTAAAAAATCCTCCATTTTATTGCGATAAAACAAAATATACCAGCTGTTTAATCATATTGTATAATGTCTTCTTCTTCTCTTGCAGTTGCTGGGAGCTTGTGTGTCAAACTGTGGCAAAATATTCCACCTGGAAATCTGCTCACGGGAGTTTGCTGGTGAAGTGCGTGGTGTGCTGAACAGGGTATGTCAACTTTTATTTTTTTATTTCTCCTCATCATTCCTGTTTTGTCGCCATCTGACCAGCGTCAGTCTCACACCTGTACTCACATGTACAAGTCACCAGTACAGTCATCTGGTCCTTAACAGTGTTGGAGCCCACTTATTGGAGGCCATCACTGGGAATCTACACAGGAAGCATTGTATCATTCAATCTACTCTGATTCTGTCATTAGCAAACGACATCCTGTATTGATTTTATATCCCCGCCTACCCAGCGTGAGTGGGGAATCTGCCTGGAAGCTTTGATCAGTCAGTGGAGAAATGGTTAAAAAGTTAAACACACAGACACAGTGGTATGTTTTTGTGATTTAAACAGCTGTCTGTGCACCAGATGTCACCATAACTAGACTCAACATCTAAAAAAAAGCACAGGGCGGAAAGTGATGTGTGTCTCACACTGTGGATTGATTCATTTAATAAAAAGGAAGCGTTCCTGTTCCATGAGACGCGTCAGTGATGGACGTGATGCAAGTGTCCATTTGGCTCAAAACACAGTTGTGTGTGTGTGTGTGTGTGTCCTCTGTAGGCCCATCCGAAGGTGTGTGAGAAGCTAAAGGCTCTGATGGTGGAGTGGGCAGAGGACTTCCAGAAGGATCCACAGCTCAGCCTGATTGGCGCCACCATCAAGTCTTTGAAGGAGGAGGGCACCAGCTTCCCCTCCGCATCCTCACAGGTACGTCGTACAGAATGAGATGACGGGTCTGACTTTGAGAACTTAACACAGCAGCACACCATTTCCACTAAATAACGATTAAACCAATCATCTGGACAAAAAGCTTTAAACTCATTTCTTCAGTAAGAAAAAAAAAACTGCATGTGTCTTTCACCCCCAGCCTCTTCCATCTCTTTTAGCTCCGCTGCCAACACTTCACCAGCTTCACCATAACACCAGCCAGCGTTAATTTTACAGTTTGGTGCTTGTAGCTCTTAGTTTTTAGTTGGATCCTAACATGTTGGAGGAAACGGTTGAGTGTCACTCAGCAGATGAAATGTGTTGGCAGTTCTCTTTGTTTTGCTGGTTTTCTTCCCTTAATTACACTTTTAGTGCCTGTACCACAAAAACAAAAAGTGTGTGTGTGTGTGTAGATGTGTTTGGTCCGGCTTGAGGCTGTCGTTACAGCTGTGGTTTCACTGCAGACCAGCGTGTTGCCAGCATGAGGGTTCAGATTGGGTGGAGCTCGTCTGTCTCTGTTTGTATGGCAAGTGCTTACAGTGGAATTTCCTCTTCACATATTGGACATAATTCTGTGTGTGTGTTTGAGCGTTCACTGTTGTGGACAGAGCCGCCTTCTGGTCTCTGTGCTGCTCTTTGTTTGATGTCTGTGTAATTTGTTATGTAGTAAGATTATATGTGTCAAAGCCTGAAGTGGACTTTGCTCTCAGGTTGCCACAAAGCAGCAGACTTACAGCTGGATCGTCTGTGATCACAGTCGGCCTGCTGCCGACGCTTTCTGTGGTGTGTTTATCAAGGGCTTTGCTTCTTTAGATGTTGTCTGGTCTGAGGTTGACACTTCACTTTCAAAAGTGTGTTTTAAAGCTGGGGTAGGTAGTTTATTTTTGGGCGTCACTAGTGAAACAATCCATAATAATCTTTCAGTGTTGGTCTTGGAGAAACGTAGACATCTGCACCTCTTCTTGGCTCTGTTTTTAGGCTTTAAACAGTCTAACCTGTTACAGGACACTTTGGCCAATAGCAGAGAGAGGTGCAGTCACCTCAGATGCTGGGGAAAGCCTCCTGCAGAAGAAGTTGCTGTTCCAGCATTGGAGCGACTGCAAAGCAACCCAAAAACAGCAAGACGGGCTTAACGAACAGTGTAAAAGAGAAGCTGACACTGATGCAATAAAGCAGGAGGATTTTGGTGATGAAGAGGTGGAGAGAGCGATGAAGATGCTGACTTCATTTTCCTTCGTTAGGTTGTGTGATCGAGGCAGCGCTTTTTAATACATCCGTTAGGACACGCAGGGGAGAGGAGGCTCATTTCTCATATTCTGGCTTTTAATAAACAAATAACAAACACGTGTTCATCTGGTTCGACGTCAGCGGGTTCAGTGAAATCTTAAACGTGAGAGGAGGAGGGTAATGTATACTCTGGGACAGTTACCATGGTAACCCAGTCTGGACCCAACCTGCTCGCTGGCAGTTTTGAACGAAACCTGAGTTTCTCTCCGTCTCCTCCCTCTTACAGAGCAGGACGTGCTGTTTGAGTCAGTCCGTATCGAAGCGCATTAATCAGCGGAGCTTTACAGGCTGCCAGAGCCAAACTCCATCCATCCTTTCTTTCTTTAGACGGAGCCTCACATTCAAATACTACACAGCATCAAGTCACACTCAGCTCAGAGTGAAACCTCTGCTTGTTCTGTTTATGAGTGGAAGAAAAAAAAATATATATATATCACGAGACAGCTGTCAGTTTGTCAAGAAATCTTTGGGGTTTAATTGGCCGTCTGATCCTCACTTCGTTGCCGCTGGCTGCGCTCCGTTTAGCTGAGGTGGTGCGCTGTGTATTTCAAGGGAAGGGCTGGGAAACGTGCTCTAATGGGGAGCGGGTGGCAGCAGGTATGGCATTTAATCCCCATCAGCTGATGAGCAAACAGCAGCAGGTAGAGTGGTTCAAGCTGTGCCAGTGCTTCTGAGTATTTACCTTATTATATACCTTTAGCTACACCACTCATCACTCATGTTCAGCCAGCCCTCTGGGTGTGAATGAGGACTGTTCCCCTCTGATTAGCTTGTTTTCAAGTGTAAAACACATTAGCATAGTATTATGTATCTGTTTTAGTTCTGAAGTAACTCCATTTGCGCAGTAGTACTTCTCTTACCTACCTTACCTCATCTATTCACTCAGACACGCTTACTGTTCTTAAATCACAAGTTTTACCACCTCTGAAGCCTGATCAGGGGAGCTTTTTGTTTTATTACTCATATTTAATTCTCTCTCAGTTCTGCTCAGTTCAAGATCTGCAATCAATTTGCTTAAATGCTCCTTCCCTTGTGACCCGTACTGTCTTTATCTGTTGTTCCCAGTATCTAATGCACACTAACAGACTACCGCTCTTTTGTCCTTGGTTATGTTTAAGCCATAAAAACATCTGAATGTCTGCCTGTTTCCTGCGCCCTGAGAATCTGCTCCAATATGTTGATGATTTTTCTTTTGCTGCATGTGGAAAAGAGAAGTCTTATACTTACTGGCTCACTGACTGTCGGCATTAAGCATCCGTTGACCCACAGTGAATATGTGGGGGTGACGTTTTGTTGTTTAGCACTGGCAACAGCATCCAGTTGACCTGTTTTGTCCACTTTGACCTCATTGCCGTGTCAGAGAGCCGCCTCGGGTCACTTTAGACTAGAAATAATGAGACAGCTGGGTGGAGGCTTTCTGTCTGGAGGCTACAGCCTCATGTAGCACCCAGCATGGACTGCAGGTGGCATTACAGTGACTGGGAATCTTCTAGTCTTTAGTTTAGCTGCACTCTCACCCCCTCCTGTATGTACACACACACACACACACACACACACACACACACAGACGTGAACTTATCCTTCTATATTAACCACAGGGCTCCACCACAAAGGTCAGCACACCGGCTGCGAGCAAAGCATCAGATGATGACAACCTGGCCAAAGGTAAAGTGAGACCCAATCGTTCGTCTTTATCATCATTAGTGCCCCTCTTCTGTTGTGCTAAGCATCATTACCAGGAACAGGAGCATTATTATCAGTTTGTGTCTAAATTCTGAGAGAATCAGTCCTTTTTATAAGGAGTAGAACAGTTTAAATTGATTATTGACTAGTTTTTATGCTCCCACGCATAACAGGGTTGTTTTGTTGACTGCAGTATTGATTATTTTCATCTTGCATTTAAGCCGATGTCTGCTTGTATTCTCAGGGAGAATGATTAATCCTGCGTCTGCTCCTGTGTTCGACATTTGACCAACACTAGTCTTCTCCTTTCCGTTTCTCGTCTGTTCTCTCTTCTCCTTCTCTTCCACGCCTCCGTCTCTCCCAGCCATCGAGCTGTCCTTGCAGGAACAGCGGCAGCAGGCGGAGACCCGGCCCCTGACCGCCACCTCTGACCCTCCGAACTACACCAACGGCGGCGGGGGGCAGGAGGTCCGAAAGGTGCGTGCGCTGTACGACTTTGAAGCGGCTGAAGATAATGAGCTGACCTTCAAAACTGGAGAAGTTATTCTGGTTTTGGATGACAGGTAATGTTTCACAACACTCCCGATCATCAATCACCTCTGTTTTTATCCTCCAAACACACCGATGCTTACCGTTACCGCCATTAATGCTTCTCAGATTAGGAAATACAGATGAGCAGTTTTCTATATTCTTCAGATACACACAGTCTAAGACAACACTGGTAAATTCTACCTTTTTATAAAGTTTATAATGTTGACTGTGTGTTAAGTTAAGCTCCTGCACTGAGCATAGAGTCTACAGTGTTTTGTATCCAGATAGTGTTTATTATGTCTTAATAGTGGGACAAAGTCTGTCCCACAAATAAAGTAAGGAACTCGGAGGAAAACTGAAGTCCTAAAAAAGACTCTGCGTGACCTATTTTTAACATTTCTTACTCTGTGATGGTGCTGACTGGTTTGAAACTCAGACACTGAGGTTTGTTCCTATGTCATGGTTTTGTTTTATAGCGATCCAAACTGGTGGAAAGGAGAGAACCACCGAGGGGTGGGGCTTTTCCCCTCCAACTTTGTCACAACCAATCTGAACGCTGAGCCAGAGACAGGTTGGTGTTTCCGTTGGATCTGGAAGTGAACATCGTAGTAGTATCTTTTTTAGAAAGAGCCTCTGTGCTCCGCCGCTATTTGGTTGAAACTGGAGAAAATTAGTTCCAGAGCTTCTAATTGAACGTCACCTTTTCCTCCACAGTGGCTCATGTTGAGAAGACGAGCAGCCCCGAAGAGACGAGCCTGGAAACCAAAGCCGAGCCCGAGCCAGTCTTCATTGATGATGTACTACATTTCCTCATTTGCGCGTACATTTACAAACCCAGTCGCCTCTCAGTCAAACCATCAACCCAAAGCTGCTCTCTTCTTTCTGCAGGGGAAGATGGACAGAACGCTGGCGCTGCTGCAGAACGCAGATCCTGCAGATCCAGTTCCTGACTCACCAGAGCTGCTCCAGCTGGAGGGTATAAACATTAATGCTGGTGTAAATCCAGTGGCTCTGCCCCTCACAACTGCAGTCGGCCTCAGCTGCACTCTTGTTTTCTAACTCTGTTTCTGTTTCCCTCCCTGACTGTGAATATCTGCACAGATGCGTGTGAGCAGATGAACCCGCTGATCGATGAGAAGCTGCAGGAGATTGACAGGTAGTGAGTTTTTAGATGTGTCAGAATGATCATTACTGATTCACTAAAGGCCCAGCTTAGCGTCTGATAACTGTCTCCCTCCCAACGTTGCAGGAAACACTCAGAGTTGTCAGAGTTGAATGTGAAAGTCCTGGAGGCCCTGGAGCTTTACAACAAGCTCATGAACGAGGCACCGTACTACTCGGCGTACTCCAAGATGCAGGCGCAGTACGCACCAGCAGGCTCAGCTGTGGCCATGCAGGTCAGAAAAATGATTTCACCTCTTGTTTAGCACTCATACTAAAAGCATTTTATTCATATAGCGGCTCACAACCAAATGAAAAGCTCACAAGACAAAAGACAAAAACAATGTTGGTTGGGGAAGTGTTGTGCGGAACCACAGAAACTGTTAATGCTAATTATTAGGGCTGCACAACTAACAGAATATTAACCTCCATCATGATCTTCGCTTTCTACGGTGAAGTGAGCGTGATCGGCTGTGATAACGATGTTTCGAATGTGTGCTCAGCAACTAATGAAGAGTTTCCTGCACTAACCGCCAGCCACGGAGCAGAAAGAGCTAATTCCTTAGCAATCATCCTTTTGATTGGAAGGATTTCAGATTTAGAGCAAGTGATGTTTAGCGGGAACAACTGGTGTGCAAAGGGTGCATGAGACGTGCATCTGCACTGTAAAGAAACACAACAAACTTGTTCAACCACCTGAAAAAACACCCCAAACTTCAGTATGATAAATCCACGGAGGCCAAGAAGAATAACGGCCGTCACATATCTGTTTGATTCTGCGTACAAAGTTGGCAAAACGTGATCCAAGTAGCAGATGGACGTGTTTATGTCGATGTAAATATTTGTACGTTGGCAGGAATGTGGCTCAACATGGAAGTGGAAGCACTGTTCTGTCTATTTAAATGAATAATCCTGATCTCAATAATCGTCTTGTGTCCAGTCTTAATAAGAGGCCACTTAAACACATGATGTTACATTAAAGCTGGTTCATGTGTGCTTGGTCTTCTCATCACTCAGGACTCGTGGCGTTGCCCTGCAGTCATCTTTTATGTGTCTTGTGAAGCGTGCCGAGTCAATAAAACACAGTAGCAGGTCATTCATTATTTAAGGAGGGATTCAGGTGGAGGTTTCTAGAACTAAAGGCTGGATGTTTTTCTCTGTTAAAGGTTTTTTTTTTTGTTCTGATAAACTACTTGGTCATTTCCAGTGTGTGATGGTTTTTCAACAGAGGACTAATGTGGAGGAAAAACATTCAGAGCACTCACATGATTATACCTATCAGCTATTAGTCTCGTATTATATTATTATACTGTGTGTTATATTTGGTCAGTAAAGCAGTTGATTTCTGTTTTGCTTTTCGTATTCATCCTGATAGCTTGACATTCAGTCAGCCTTTTCTTCCTCCCTGGAGAGCTGGATGCTGCCAGGGTTTTCTTGGCAGTGGCTGTTTTCTCTGCAGTGATTGATGTCACTGTCTCTCCCCCGAGTTTTAGAAAAATGTCCACTTCGACTGAGCAGGCCCACACCGGAGTGCTGCTCCACGTCCTTTCTCTTTCTTTTTTTTTTTTCTTTTTGCACATCATCTTTTATTTTTGCAGAGTGCTGTGAAAACAAAACCAGGTTGTTGCTGCACCTGCAGTGACGTTAAGGGATGTGCATGTCAGACCAGCATGCTATAACTATTCATAGATTATTCAAATAGTTAACCCCCCCTAAGTGTTTTATATACATTCTGTATCAAACTGTCAGTAGCCAGACATTTTCTGGACATGTTCTTTTATTAGTGTAGCTAGAAACTACCGGGAGACAGATGCTATTATTTCTCAGAGGAAATAGAAACTCTGGATTTAGAAGAATGCATCCGAGAGGGTTGAATGACGGCAATTAGAGTTTCTATAATAGTTTAGTAAAAGAGAGTTTGTAATTTTTTACTTTGGACTTGAAGCAAAACATTGAGATTTGGCCATCAGAGTTATACCACAGGCTTGATTGTAAATATGAAGTAGCGTCCAGCTGACCCTCCATGTCTCCCAGCTCCTCTGAGGTGGTGCCAGATTTGACTAATCAAAAGTGGGATGAGAGGTTTTGCCAATTTAACGGTACAAAAAGTAGTCCAGGAATGCCTCAAACTATTTTTACCAGCCCACTTAAATAAAAAGTAAAAATACTGCATCTCTGACGTTCACTGATCAACATGTTGTAAACAAAACCCAAACAGAAAAAACAGCATGTTGAGGTTTTACACACTGGACTGTTTTCTGTGTTTCTGGACCAAGAAATGGAACTTGTATTTCCTAAAATATCACACTATTTCTTTAAATACTATTTATTTGTATATCTTGTAACTGTTTGGTACTTTTACGGTTTTTTTATTGTGAAATTTCTATGTTGGCGCTAACTGAACTAGCTCTAAGCCATACTGTGGTGTGTGTATACAGCACTCTTATTATTGCTGACACTGTGTTCTGTGGTAAAAAATAATGACAGCGCTCTCATCTCTCCCTCTCACCTGCTCAGGGCTACCTCGGCCCCGCCGGCGCTCCCTACCTGCCTCCAGCGATGCCCCAGGTTCCTCCTGCGCAGCCCTACGCTCTGCCCAGCGACACACCAGGACCGCTGCACTCGCTGCCCCCCAACGTTTCAGCCCCACCCAACAACCAAGCTGCCCAGCCTCACTACATGAGGTAGGAAACATACATGACATACAGGGAAAACACTGTAAAGGCAGCTCTTTTGTCACTTATCAAAAAATGTGAGAAGCAAATAAGCAGGAAAAGATTGTGGCTGACTGCTGTACGAGTAGCTTGTCAATATGTGTCATTCATTTGGCTGATCTTCATCATATTTGTCCTTGGAGTGTGTCCCAGAGGACGTCACAGCATGCTCCAACTGGGTGGAACTGAATCTGATATCGATCTGGGTGACATGTCTGGTGTTCATTCATCGTTTCAAATATCTGTCAGCAAATCACACACTAACTCTTAAATTGGTGCCGTGAACTGTGTTTGAATAAAAAAAACACCAGCTTGAAACCAATCATTTGGACAACAGAACGATGTCAGGAGCACAGATGATGTACTGAGCCACCGGGCAGCCCTGGTTTCTAATATGTGGACGTGTTGTTAGATGTGCTTAAAGATTTAGTTCTACACAGGAAATCTAGCAGGATCTTGAAAGAGACAAAGATGGGTTTAAATAAACACAACTATTACGTGCACACAAGCAGGTGAAACAAAAGGTGTAGGAGTAAATATATATAATATAATATATAAGACCTGCA
This sequence comes from Pempheris klunzingeri, assembly GCF_042242105.1. Lineage (NCBI taxonomy): Eukaryota > Metazoa > Chordata > Actinopteri > Acropomatiformes > Pempheridae > Pempheris > Pempheris klunzingeri. Next base: position 24,561,964 of record NC_092021.1, read on the forward strand.
AATTTGTGTCGCATCTGTGTTTTCTTCACAGCAGTGGAATCAACGCTCAGTACATGAACCAAGCTGGAGCTCCGTACCCACCCCACGCAGGCGTGGCCATGGACATGTCGACCTATCACAACTCCAGCATGCCTCCCGTGTCCTATCCAGTGGGAGCCCCCCCCCACCAGGCCCCTCAGCAGCAGCAGCAGCAGCAGGCAGCGTATTACCAGCAGCCTCTGCTGTAAAACTCCCACTGATGGCACACCTGAGATGAATACATCCTCCATATATTTCAGTTTCCTGTGGTTGGTTCATTTGGCTTACCGTGAGTGTGTGTCTGTCTGTCTGTGTCTGTGTGTGTCTGTCTGTGTGTCTGTGTGTGTGGTACTTGCTTTGGGAACGTTCCCTCAGCCACTTTTTGTGCCTGATAAGCCGAACTGAACACACCCCGTGGAGGCTGAAATAACTGAGGTGTGTGTGTGTGTGTGTGTGTGTGTGTGTGTGACGCAGGACTGTTGTGTTCTCTGTGTGCATGTCCTCCTCCGCTGCTGTATGTGAGGCTAAACATGGCGTCGGGAGCTCTCTCCTGTCCTTCACGTCTCTTTTCTCGGCTGACGGTGAACGCCACAGGTTGACACAGAGGAAGAGCTGGGTCTCAAGGCCATGTCACGATTATTATTTCACAATCCTTCGTTCAACACACTGCTTTTTCCTCCACACAATGCTGTATCTGAGCTCACCTCTCAGGCCATGTCCACATTAATGTCGATAAATGTGGGAAACTCTTTTCTCTCCGTCGTGCCTCTTCTCACTGCTGTGTCCACACCGGCACAGCAGCAGGGCCAATGTCTGCACTGGATGCCTTCAGCCGCAGAACTGTTCTACATTAACGCCTAATACAAGCTCAGTGTGATCACACACACACACACACACACACACACACACACACACACACACGTGCGCGACTGCATGTGAAACTCAAGCCTTTGCACGGCCGGTTTACTGATCCAAACAGAAGCATATCTGCTCCGTCAGATGCCTGTGAGAAAAACACGGCTGAAACTAAGACAAAATCAGAACTGTGTTGAAATTGTTCTCCTGAGTAAATAAAAAATAAAAAAAGAAAACCCCAGTCGTAGCTCGGACAGAGAGAACTGAGCAGACGTGCTCCACATGCCGGGGCGCCAGCTCGTGTGGATGAGCCCCATTTGACGTTAAGGTGAACATGGCCTAAATGTTTCGGCGTCCTTTTAGTTTTTAATGTTTTTAAAGTCGGTAGCTGAGTTCATCCGCCTGGTGTGAGAGCTCATGGCTCTGCAGCGCCAGCACTTATCAAACTTGTGGGTCGGGGCTCCGGTGCTCGCTTCAGGACAAAGTGAGCAGTTATTGAAAGGGCAGAAGCTCCTTTTCTTTTTCTTTTGTTTGTTTTCTTACTCACCAGCATCCATCGCTGCAGCAGATCTATGTTTTCATCACAATTTCTGAAGTACAAACTATATTTCCAGCTCTCAGACTTGTATGTTAACAGTTATGTTTGTGTAAATGACTTTCCCTTAAGTCCACTGCCTTGTAATGCATTCTGTGGTTGCATTTGAGATATTTAAGATGTCATTTCTTGTGTGGATATGTTTGTTTGTGTGTGTGTGCGTTTGTTTTTTTAAAAAACAAAACAAAAAAAAAAAATACATATGCATGTTCATTGTAAAAGTTCCACAAGGATCATCTACGGTAACCTGAGAAGTAGTTAGTTGGGTCTTTTGTGTGTTAATTAATCTGATGAAATCCTGCATCTGTTCATGATTTCTCCATCAGTACCTTCCTGCCTCTCGTCCTCACGTTTAGGGTCTCTTCCTTTTGGCCGAACCTCTTAGGAAGTCCACGAGTGAGATAGTTTTTTTTATGTCTATTTACCTAAATTCAGAATCATCGATGACGTTGCCTGTACTTTGATTTATATATATATATATCGAGACATCGTGTAAGTTACTTGGTTGGAGAATGTGTAATTATTATTCTCACTGTGCTTCTGCTTTTCCTTTAATTGTTCATACAAAATGTAAATGGGAGAAAATGTTCAGAGATCATCAGTTGTTGTTAATGTGAAGACAGAGACGTCATGTTTTAAGCCTCCTGTTGGCTCTTCTTCAGTTTTGGGGTTAGAATTAAGGAATCTACAGTCCTGTCGCAGTAGCTCCGTCGTTATGATTTTAGCCGCAACTGTCTATATTTCCTCTACGTGCCTCGTATTAAAGGCACTGTACGTATATTAAGTGTAAAATACTTGGTTTTGTCAGCATTGACGTTGCACCTTAGCTTTGTAAACATTTATTCACCACTGGATGCCTTGTTTTTCTGTAGAAATCAAAGAATGACACAGACACAACTTTGGCGAGTAACAGTCTCAGTATCCGCTGGGTATGTATAATTCTGTATATTTAAAATATTCCAGGAGAAGTTCCTTTATCCAGGATTTTAAAACTGCTTTTGTAACAGAGCAAACTTATAATATTCTTTGAAATAAAAAAAAAAAAAAAAAAGAAAGAATGGAGCTTTGAGGGTGGTCTGTGCCTACGTTTCCCTTTGGATGTGTTGGAGTAATTACATTTTATACAATTAAGAGGAGCGTGATTAAGATGGTGACTGTCTGCCTAATTAGCCTCTCATATTCCCCGCACACCTCACCAGCTGCACGTGATGAACACGCCAATAATGTGATCATTACCCACAAGACATGATTTATTCATTGAACTCGGCCTTTTTATAGTTTCTGCTCTTTACTTTTCAAAAAAGACGCACTGGGGATCCTGTAAATGTCAGAGATAGTTTGATGGCAAAGTGCAGGTAAAAAAAAAAAAAAAAAACCCTCTTTAGAAATAAATGTTCACGGGCTGCTCTCCACCAGGATGGAGACGCAGTCTAAAGGCCTCTCGGCTGACTGTGACGGCGGGATTGTCAGAGAAGGCGCAGCTGGTGGGGCTGTCTGTGAGGATGACTGAGGAGATTTTATCATCTGTTGTTTGTCCTGGTTCGTTTGCCGAGATAAGACCGTCCTGTTTTATTTTGGAGGGAAGACTGTGAATGTGCTGGGCTACAAATGTACATGAAAATCTATGACTGCAGTCTGTATATGTTAGAATATGTTCTTTTTACCATAAGAGCTATTTAAAGTTACCCGTCAGCATCATGGAAAAGGTGAAAATTGTTCTTGAATATTCAGGCAGGTTCTAGTTATTTTGTTTTTTCTCTAGTCTGCAGCGTTTGTAGTGGGACAGGATGAGGCTGTTTCTGTTTTTACACCATGAAGGGACTGAATGCCATTTCATGCTGATACAGTGAGGGAGAGTTTATGCTGCATTCACATGCCCCTCGTAACTTCCAAAATCAGAAATGTTCAAGATTTAAGATTTTCAGATTTAAACCATTTTGACCCTTAAGTATGGCTGCTATTGAAGAGCTTTTATTTTCACAATAAAAGCATAATAATGTTTCTCTTTTTATTCACCTGTTTTGTCCTCTCAAGTTAAAACGCACCTAAATGTAGCTTCAGTGTTTGCAAACACTATAAGTGAGGTAGAAGAACTGGACTGAGTCCACAGCTATAAACCTGACTTGAAAAATGAGGCCAAGTAATCTGATTTAATTGCAGTTTTTGCAGCTTGCACAGCGTCACATTTGGGGCCACAAACTTCTGCACATATTTCTTACTTATACAATATATTATTGTGGCACTTTAAAAAATTCAAAAACGAGCAATACTGAAAGTTCTTGGTGTTTTGTTGTTTGAGATAATATATCCTAATTAATGTAAAATCGTTAAACTGTTTTTCCTTTACATATTTCCTTTTATTCACTTCGTTATTTACCTTATGTATCATGAATATTTCCATCCCATATTTATTCCAGCATCTTTTTACTCTGCGTTATTGCACAACTGACTTCTTCATACCTTTTTCATACATATATATATATATATAGTATATATACATTTATTTACATGTACACTTAGCAGTTAAACATTATTAGCTTGGTTCAGATGTCACCCTTACTGTCTGTTTCTCCTTGACGCTGATTCTGTTTCTGCTAGATGCTGAAAGTCTGAGTTTCCGCGCTGTCCCTGAACGCAGCAACCACTGAATCCTCCTTGTGATGGGGGAGGGAGGGAGGGAGGGAGAAGGGGGGGTGTCAGTATCTGGTACTCGGGCTCCATCCGTGCAGGCTTACCGCAGAGTGGGACGCAGCTCCACAGCCGAGCCACTGCGTGTTTTTCCCCCCTTCTGCTGTGAGCGGTGCGGAGCCGGAGCCAAGCTGGAGCCTGCGGTCCGCTGTGCGCCTCCGGAGCCGCAGCAGCAGCAGCAGCAGCCGCAGCAGCACTTCCAGTGGAGCGGCACGGAGCGGCAGCCTCCGCCCTGGACCGATGAACTGGCCGAGATGTCCCGGCACATCTACACCCGACACGGGATAGGAGAGGGGCTGCAGAAGCCTGCGTTTCAGGTAGGAACAGAGAACAACCAGGTGGAATCACTCTCTTCTATTATGATTACTAGAATAAACTCTAAGCATGGACACAAACATCCCATATTCATATTAATAATAGTATTAATGTTATAGGAGAGCTCCTCGTATAACAGCCACACTGAAAATGATTTCTAAAAAGTGAGTCCTGACCCCCACAGACATTTTCCATGTTTCCTAATGAGCCTCTGAGGTGCCATTAATCAGGCAGGAGGCTCGGCTCCTGCAGCACGCCGAGGATTTGATTTATTCAACGAGACATGAAATTGGCTTCTTAATTATTAAGCGTTTTCTGACGGAGCTGCTCTCCTGATGAATGAAACGGCTCCAAGTCACTTTTACCACAGAAGAAATGTGCGACACACAGATGGAGCAGAGCAGAGCTGAAGCCTCTACCTGGGCTGCACCAGAGGGTTATAACCACTGCCAGGGTCCTTTAATACAGACAGACAGACAGACAGATAGATAGATCATGATATTGGTAGTTTTCACCAATATAATCACTCTCCCTGAAAGTTGAAGGTGGACATCTTATATTATATCATCACATCCTAATAAAAGTCACTGTAGACGAACACCTGACCTGCTGCTCTAATGCTGTAATGGTCCAATATAACAATAAATATTAAAGGGATGGTTGATCATGATGGTCTATTCATTATTTTCACGTACTAATGATCGTTTTCTTTTTAATCTGACAATTATTATCTTGGTTAACTGTAACCGTTTAGTTTCTGACATGTCAAAGACATTAATGACAAATTATGACAGAACTCCAACATCACATCTTCAAATCTTATTTTAGTTCGTTTAAAAGTCTAAAACCAAAAGTAGTTTGCTGCAAATCTTCATATTTGTGAAGCTGGAACTAGTATTTAATGTAAAACTAATCAATTGACTGACTGATATGAGATAAATCATGACTGTAGCTGAGAAAAAGATCACTAATAATCAAATAAAAGTCATTTTTAAATCTCAATGTCCGTATTTACTGCTCTCTGTTTTCTAATGTGATGCCAAAATTATCGTCATGGCAGCTGATTCACATTCAGTCTGCTGAAGAGCTCCAGAAAAAGCGAGTATGTGGAACTTTGGTGTGATACCTGTTTTGTCAGGTGAATATTTGGAGTTTTGGGGTGTCGATCGTACCGTATAACCGTGTAAAAGAATAATCAGCAGGGTAACCGACGATCGCTCAGTGGATGAATGTAATAAATAAATAAACATATGCAGCAGTAGGAGGTAGGAAACATCCTCTTTACCCCAGATTGTGGCCAAAGTCACAGGAGGACAGCGAGCCGCACACACAGCGGTAGAGAGGTGTGTCTCAGGTGAAGTGTTGCCTCAGTGGCTCCTCAAGCACTAAAACAAATTGGCCACATAGAAGAAAATAGGCCACACAAAGTGCCTCTGTGCAGCCTGTGCTCATGCTAGAAGGAAAGCATCGTGGAGTTTGGCAAGGCAGCAGTGAGATGATCAGATCAGAGAGGACAAGAGGCAGCTGGACAGAAAGCTGGTGTTAATGGGGGAAGAGTCACGAGTACAGGAACATGAAAGAAGGGAATTTGACGTGTGTGTGTGTGTGTTGTGTCCTCCCCAGGCTAACAGAGGGACCTACTCTAGACGCAGCCGGCTGAAGAGGTCCGACGGCAGCACCACCTCCACCAGCTTCATCCTCAGACAGGTGGGACACCGAGGGGTTTCATGTGTGTTGGTGGTGCTGGTAGTTCTTGACGAGTCGGTGTGCTTCATGTGGGTGAAGTGACTTTTTAAGAACTCTGACTGATTTGCTGTGAAAGTCTGTGTGATGTGAATACCAGCGCTGACGGGGAACTCTGTTGAATTTATCTGTTGGACATGTTTCTGAGACACTATAACATCATCAAGCTGCCAACAGCCCCCAAATCCTTTTAGTGTCACTCATTAATGTTTGAATGTCTTGTCGTGTGAAAAGTGAGCAAACAGACTGTGGAGATCAGACGAGCGTTTTCTAATAGTTTAGGGAATTGATGACCTTGATTTGTATCAGCCTGGGAATTCAGCCTGCTCAGCTGCTGCTGAGGCGTCTAGCAGCCATGTATAATTCATAAGGACGGGGATAGGAGGTGGTCGGAGCGGCCTCCTTCACATGTGCCACTGTAAAACAAATTCAAATTGGTTTCCTGTTTTAAGTCCCTTCTGTAATTCATAACACAGATGGTAGTTACCCTGGATGTTGACATCCCGCTAACAAGTTACCAAGGGAACTGAGGCCATGCAGCGACACCAGGAGAGTTTGTAATTGGCTACCTTTTGTCCCTCTTTCTTTCTTTTTCAACGCCTCTTTTCATTTTCTCTCCGTCACGTGCTGGCCTGCGCGGACGCAACTCGTCTCTCTGAGGACGTTCGAGGCTTTTTCACGTGGACACGCTAACAAAAAGAAAAACACGACAACTTGTCAGATCTAATGACCAGATGTGATTTACGATAGTGCTCAGCACGATGTATGCAGCACATGAAGGTCACCAGAGGCGTCACATTTTGTTTTGTTTTCCATTTAAGACCATTTCAACTAAACCTGCTCAGCACAGCCGAGGTAACAGCAGATCATAACAGCAGACGGTGATGGCTCCTCATGAATCATTCAACCCTTTAGAGTTCTTTATTGTTTTGTACTTTGCTTGCAAACACACCAGCGTATGTCCAACCTGTTGACATCCCATTAATTATTGAATGCTCACTGCATGAAGGTGATTAAGTGGCTCACAGGTAGGAGGGAAAAAAAACACACACACACTAGAATATGTAGAGAGAATTGAAATAAAGAAGTATTTAAAAATAAAAAGAGCGAATCAAAAAGAAAAGCAGCAAGAAGAATGAAGGACGACAGATCTCTTGCTCGCTCCTTTAGATTTCAACACCCCTGCTGTGATTCGTGTCATCGGCGGTGTGATCGTCATCAGGTGTGAAGAGGAGCGGTGGGCTCTGTTTGAGTCCCTCGTGTATCCATAGTAACGGCCGCCCTCCGACGACGGGGGTCAAGCCCAGAGGGCTGATTAGCGGGAAACTGAACCTCCTCCTCCTTTTCAGCAGAAAGTATGTTTCTCACTGACAAAATGCTGGAACCAAAGAGGAGACGGCTGAGAGGAATGCAGCCTTTTACAGCCATATATCAGACTTATTCACCTCTTCGTCTTCTCCAGAACACTTGGAGGCCACTCTTACTTATTCTCCATCTCAGTTCTTCATCCATATCCCAGTTCTGTGCTTTGGAAAGGTTATTCACCTCCTGAATGGGGGAATCGACGTGTCTCTCTATAACATGACTGAATAAACCAGAATCAGAGTTACAGTTTGGGGGGGGGGGGTAAAGAAACAGCATCCATCCGGAGTCGTGATGTGCTTCTTCAGGACTGTGTGGCCGTGGTTTGATCAGATTTGATTGACTGTGCTGCCAACATAAGCAAACAACCCCACAGCTGTCGTCACGCTGTGATTCAAACATTACTAATCTCACCCACTTCAGATCGGTGAGAAGAACACAGACCAAAACATGAACACAGACACGTCTCTGGAGGAGCCCGTTTTCTGGGGCTGCGAGTGGATCAGTTCACCACAGACCGACTCCGAGTCTGAGGGCTAAAGGCGGACCGGCAGGGTCGGAGTCTGCGTGCTGAACTCGGTCACGTCAGTCCATTTGTAAAACCAGGTTAATAGGTAAAATAAAGTTGCCCCACTCCAACCAACCTTTAATCTACACAGGCTGGTGTGGAAAAACCTTTTTGTGTTCATGATATACAAACCAGTCCTAACAGAGAAGCCACTGAGATGGATCTTTAAAAGATTCAGTACGCCTTCATCCTAGTTATTCAGCTAACGTTTTTTTTATTAACAAGGAAATTGGATGGTTTAATTTCAGCAGTAAAACCACAATGTTCAAATACATAAAACCAAAAGAGGAGCTGTGAACTGAAAGAAGTCTGTCTAAATCCTAGAAAAGCTCTCCTGCTGGTGTGTGTCTCTGTCCCTGTCCCAGCGAAGTGACTCATTTAAAGTTTCAGCATCAAGGACTGTCATCCTCCAGAATAAGGACAGTGTCCAGATTATTTCATCCTGATCGGGCTCAGAAGTGGATGCTGCTCCAAATCAGAAACACCAACCAAGAAGCGGGAGGGAGGAGCACCCAGACCGAGGCAGCACACCATCAGGTGACGGAGTGAAAAAGAAAAAGAAGTGTTCAGATGATCTGGCAGGAAAAAGGACAGGATGTATGTGAGAAGAAGTGACCGATCAGTATGAGTCACCTGGTGACAGCTAACTCTCCCAGATGGTGCGGCCAAACATCCACACGCACTGCTCGCACGGACAGATGTGTCTCTGCGTGGTGGACGAGCCGATGCCGGGCCAACCTCTGAACCCCACGATAAGAGGATGCCAAAGCTCGGCAGATGTTTTGCTCTCAGGAATAATCCAGAGCGGCAGCACTGAAGCGGCACAGCGGACCTCCGCTCTGCTCTGCTCCCTCGTTCTTATTAATATTATCGATAGTCGTGTGTCTGACCTAGAGAGATGATATACAGCACCTGCTCTTAATATACGTGTACGTAGCTTTCAGATCCTGCGTCACAGGCTGTGTGACTCTGCGTGGCTATGAGATACAGTAATCCCACCAGCATTGGGAGGCAGGATGTGAAATAAGGTCAGCGGCAGACTAAAAAAAGCAACAATGGTGGAGGGTTTTTCATGGTAGATGTTCTAATGATGCTCAGGCTCTCATCTTCCACTGCTTCTACCTTTTAATCATCCTGGTGCATTAACAGGCAGTAATGTGTCCACGTGCTGAGCCTGAAGCGGTAGCTGGTCGAGGTAATGGGCCACTAAGAGTCATGTGGCAGGAAGTAGCCTCCATATCGCCAGACCAGATCTTCAGGCTGTGGTTCAGGTTTGGTTGAACCTGTTCGGTGGAGAAACACTCTGGATTGTTTCTATATGTTAAACCTCTTAAACTCCACTTACCTGCATTCCTGTGAGGGTCAGGCTGTTTTCTAACCCTGACCTTTATAACAGAAGAGCTGAAGGCTCAAATGTAAGCCAACGCTTAAACCTAACCCTTAACCTTTAACCCTAACCCTTAACCTTTAACCTTTAACCTTTAACCCTTAACCCTAACCTTTAACCCTTAACCCTTAACCCTAACCCTAACCTTTAACCCTTACCCCTAACCTTTAACCCTTAGCCCTTAACCCTTAACCCTTAGCCCTTAACCCTAACCTTTAACCCTTAGTCCTAACCTTTAACCCTAACCTTTAACCTTTAACCCTTAACCCTTAACCCTTAGCCCTTAACCCTTAACCCTTAACCCTAACCTTTAACCCTTAATCCTTAACCCTTAACCCTTAACCTTAACCCCTAACCCTTAACCCTAACCTTAAACCCTTGAACCCTTAACCCTAACCCCTAAGCCAACCCTTAACCCTTAACCCTGGCCCAGGACACCTGCCGACAGGTGGAGCTTTAGAGGTCAAACCAATCTCAGTCCCAGAATGCAGCAGTGGTGCCCTTGCAGGGTAGTAAACTTGTCTCTGTGAAACATTTGTATGTGGGGAGCTGATCCCCGGCACTGAAACAGCTAACAGCAGGAGGTCATCCTAGTTTACTGACTATGTGATGTGACTTTCACTGGTGATAAATTGATCGTCTGTCCCTACTTTAGCTCTGGAGGAGCTCACTGGACGGTTTTATAGCTGTATTTAGCAAACCGTCATTAAACACATCACAGAAACTTGTTATGTTTGTCTTTGTTATCATACATAATCCATTAAAACAGCTCTTACCCTTTCACAGGTAAAGAAAACATGATCTTTTCTGTGTTGTTGGACCAAATCTGATGTGAAGTGAACTCTGATGTGCCAAAATATTGATTTAGCTAAAGAATAACTTCACCTACACCTACAGACATGTAAACTGGGGGAGCTGTTAACATCCGTGGACATCAGGTCGTCTTTTTGATGTTGCTGATGTTATTTTCAGACACAATGAGGCTCTTTGTTTCTCCAGTAAGGTTCAGTGATTGAGTTTGAAGTAATATATAAAAAGACTGCAGTTTTTAGAGATAAGAATACTTTTGTTAGACCTATAAAACGCTGTACACACACTTGTTCTTGTGAGAAACCATCAATGTTTGTAATGCAAATTGCAGACTGAGTGTGAATTCTGTGAAAAAGTGAATTCTGAAGCACTTGTTCACCAAGTTTAGTTCCCTTCTGTCTGAAATACAGAGTATGAATGTAAAACCTGTAGGTTTTAGTCTCATTTCGGGGCGGCGAAGCTTACGAAGCCGCCGCTTTCTCCAGGAAATTTAATTTCATGTCTGAATCACAATACATTAAACAGAGATATCCCTTTAACCCAATTTTTCAGCTGGCAGCCTGCGAAGTGATAAGGAAGGGGCTTCTTTGCACTGCTAATCCCTCTTATGTAGGTCACATGGCTCAACTCAGCAGCCTTTAGTTGGTGAATTACTTGATGGGGCCTGACCGCTGCTCTCATACCTCACACTGGCCCCACGCAGCCACTCCCTCCTGAGTAAATCTGTAACCCCGAAGACCCCCTAACAAGATTAAACAGGACTCGTGTACTTCAGGTGAAAATAACAAATCTGACTTTTTGGTTTCCAGCTCAGCGGTTTTGGCCGTCGCTGCTTCCCAGTTCTTAGCTCACCTGTGTGTGCTGAATGAATCACTGTGCCTTAAGACTGGGGTTCAACAGCAAGCGAATAAATAAGAATAAAATGATAATAGATTTTGTTTTTTATTAGTGGATTATCAAAAAAGTCACAGTCACAGTGCTCGTTTTGTCCAAAACCCAAAGATTTTCAATTTAGTTTGACAGAAACGCATAAAAGCAACAAACAAACAAACAAAATAACACCTGAGCAATGACTTGATAATCAAAACTGTAGGTTGCCCTAACTTTACTGCGTGCCTCACACTAACCCTGATCCTTCACAATAAAACTTTTATTTCTATAATCATAATCCTAAAAACAAGTCTTGATCCTAAAATCCATGTTTAAAGTTGTGGACGCTGAATGTTGAATCACACACAGAAACAGAAACAGAAACACACTTTTCACGTCACATCTCCATGAGAATTTAGTGTTCTGGTCCTCTGACTTCCAAACTGAAAGTCTCACAGGGTGTTTCGTGTGTTTTTAAGTGACATTAATGGCCATTTTGGCCTGGTGTTGCAGCTACGTGGTGATTAAAGTCACTTGAATTGAATTTAAATTGAAAGGAAGGATCCCACCGAGCTGTCTGCAGAATCCTTCCTCCTCCGAGATCTCTTTATTTCTTCATCCTTCTTTATTGATCTGATCAAAAGAGCCCCGATGTGTTGCTCGATGCTCCTGCAGCCTCGGCTCTTGTGTCAAGTGGGACATGAAACCGAATGTTATTCCTTAAGGCTTCTCCTTGATCTACTGTGGTTTACTGTAATAGTCCAGAGGGGGCAGAGAGCCGCTGAGGTCTCTGCACTCAGGTCAGCATCAGATGCCTGATGGGAAAGTAACAGCCAGTGCTTTGAGGAATATCTGATAGATGATTATGAAGTGGTCATGTGTTGGGAGAAGTTTGATCGATGGTGTTTTTGATGAAGATGCATCGTGTGAGAGCAGCAGGTGCTTCTGCTGTGACACGGCTGGTCAGGGGGGGGCGCTGTTGCTCTATTTGCTCACAGAAGCAGCTGCGACTCCAACAAAGACTTTTCTCTTGCAGTTTAACCAGGATTAGATAATAAAAACAACATAGATGTGCAGTTCATGTAACATTAGTACCTTTTTAAACACGTGTCCCCTGCACAGGAGCTGCATACATTTATCGGCAGAACTAGGATATGAAATAATAAATAATAAATATAATATAGTTTAACACTAATATTACCTTTACAGAAGCAAAACATTTTACTTTTGATGAAGTCTTTTCATTTAGTTTTGCTCCACATCTCAGTGAGCTTCTTTTCATGTCTGAACGATTAAAAAGTCAAAACCAAATATGACTTTGATTTGATTTGATTTCCAAAGCTTTGTCCTCTTCTGCTGAAGAAGAAACAAAACTGTAGTTTATTAGAGATACATTTTTCTATCTTTTTAATAATAAAAACCGTACTATTTACATCCTCATAATAATTTAACTAAATATCTAAGGAACAAATCACCAAGAGCCTTGATCAGGATTCATAAAATGAAAAAAAATGAGCAGATATTTTGCAGCAAGACACTAAAAAAGACATCAGACTGAAACTCTCTCTAGATGCTTTATTTTATTTAGATTTATTTCCTATACGATCAGTTTCCCTTCCCAGGTTGATTTTACGGCCGCGGTGCGTTGACCAAGCTGTGAAGACACGAACACTTGTTGTACTTGTAGCACCAGATCTCTTTTAAGAAGCATCACTCAGCTGTTCGCCGCTGCTGCGATGCTGCGTGTGTGAATTACATGTCAGTCTTTGCTAATTGGTGTTTAGGCTGAGAGAGATTACCTCAGACACACACACACACACACATCCATGCACAGGAGACACACAGGGTGCTGGTTAGCCCTGATCTCAGGCTGCAGACCTCCCTTTCTACCTCTTCCTTATCGAGCATTATTGACTGGAGCCTCCATCGGCCAATCAGCAGGCTGCATCCCACCTCTGTCATCAGCCAGTGCTGAAGGAAGGGATTGGCTCGTGTGATCTGAGCTTGGAAGGCAGATGAAATGCCAGGTCTGCTCTGCCTCTGGGGACAACCAGGCTGCCTTATAATGGGAGCCAGCACTTGCTCAACTCGAGGGAAATAATATCCAATTCAGCATCAGGAAAACACAGGGCTCCACCTTTTTTTTTTTTTCTATCTACTGCTCTGGTGTGATCTGGTCGCTCCGTGGTGAACCTTCATGTGGAGGAAGAGGCTGCTGGTTGGCTCTGTCACTCCCCTGTCCTCTCCATCCATCCTCTGTGGAACAGGTTGATCACTCACTCTCTCTCTGTCTATTTTGCGCCGAAGAGCTGCTTTTTGGAATCTCACTCCTCCATGTACGATAACTTGTACCTACATGGATTTGAAGACTCGGAGGCGGTGAGTGGAAGGAGGGTGTGGGGGGGGGGGTGCCTGGCACTTGTAAACCATGCTCTTTCTGTTGTGTCGTGGCTGGTCGATCCCTTCATAAACGCCCACGGAACGCGTTGAGACTCGAATGGGCTGAGCGTGCACTCTTCTCGGGGGAGTTGGAAGAGGCTGGGGGAAGGGTGTGCACGAGTGTGTTCGTCGATGTGTGTGTGTGAGAGAGAGAGAGAGAGAGTGTGTGTGTGTGTGTGTGTCTTTGGGCTCCTCAATCAACCAACTGTACAGTTTCCTCACTGATACCCCCAGCCAGATGATGGCTCTCCTCCTGCAGAGCGTCTGCAGATCTGAGCAGTCTGTCTTTACCATCTCTCCGTATGGATGCTTGGCCACTATGCATGCTGTAAATCTCTATTCATGAGCACTGTGGGTATTTGTACGAGCAACATCTCGTCTTCCCTTGTGGCTTCATTTGTATTTTCCTCCCTCATTCTGTCTGTCTCTCTCTTCATCACATCCCACTGTACACCATGAGGGTTTTCTGAGAAGACCAGCAGCTCCGGTCATAATGAGCGCACACTGTGACCATCTGTATCACACTGATATCCTGCTGTTGCATCCAACTGTGACGCCTTTTGCAGAAGACATGAATGCATGCACGGCAGACAAACGTCACATTCCCTTGTCATCCTCCCCACGCACAGGTGATGGCACACACAGACAGACCCTTTGTTGCAGAGAGGCCAGCGTTATTATTGACGTAAAAATGTGGCGGAGTTGCGGAAAAATGCTTACAAAGGCAATAAATGTATGAGCTGCCGCTGCTGGGTGGAGGGGAGGAGGGAATCCCACTGAGCCTGAATCTGTCAAGACCTTTTTGTAACTCCACCTGACATCCTGGCCGCCTTCTTCATGATTAAAGGTGGAGGGAAAAGGATAGGTGCTCGCTCAGTGCCCCAGGTTCTGTTATGTGTTGAAGAATTAGCTCATTTTCATCTCGAGTCCTGTCATGGTGTGTATTTTTATAGAGCACTTTATCTTATCTAAGGAACTAAAATAAGTGCTACATGGCCAGAAGTATGTGGACAGACGCACATTGCACCTATTCAGCGTGGTGCTGCTTTAACGGAGCACATTCTTCTGGTGACTGCAGGGATTTGCTCCCATTCAGCCACAAGAGCATCAGTGATTAGCCACTGATGTTGGGTGATATGGTCTGGAGGTGCTGGAGGTGTGCAGGCCTGTTGAAGCTCTCCCACACTAGACTAGATAAGTCCAAAACCATGAAAAACAGCCCAAGTTGACTTGTAAATATTGGCTGGATAGATCTTCTCTGTTTTGCTTGCTGATTTGTTTTGACCCTTCCAAATTCCCATTTGAATTTTCCATTGATATCCTCAATATTTCCCACAGACACGGAGGACTCTCCCGGATAATTCAGCAGTGATTCATGTCACGGCCAGCTGTTTCAACTTTATATTTAAGGCATCAAGTTAAGCCACCGCTGCGAAGATGCCAAGTCATTACAAAACTTTGTTTTATAGCATAACGTTTGAATTAATCCAAATTTGATCCAGAATCTGAAAGCAAACTCTGCCATAATAGATTTTGTTTGTCATTATCCTTCATTTGGAATCATTTGGAGTCTCTGATCACCAGGCAAATGGAAGTCCAACATTCACTGTTTTAGCTCTGAGTTTGGTCTCTACCAACTCCTGAGGGAAATATCTTTCCCCTTGGCTGCTAAAAGATGTTCCCTTTCTCTGACAGCAGCTCTATCTCAGGTATCCATCTCTTCACAGAATGAACTGGACGTCTGATAGGACCATCTGTTTCCTGTTGTCTGGCCTGTTATTGTGTGATATTGTCTTAATATTATCGGTTAGAAGAACTGATGAGGCTGGAGAACATCTGTTTCTCTGTAAAGTCTCATCCAGTGGATTCATTCCTCACTACTAGGCTCCATGTGATGTTTTCTTTGACTTGACTTCGTCCAGTTTCACTCACACGGTGACTCCAGTCGTGTTTCTGTCCGTGAAGCATGCGTGCGGCTCCTCTTTGGTCCACTGCCACGACTTCCTCTGTATCAAACGTACAAAACCTACGCAATCAGTGCTGCCGTGTCCCACGCTGCACCATGTTTAGGGCGGCATTGGCAGCACTACAGAAGCCATCTTTGAGGCTCTTACTGTGCTTCAGGTTTGCTATCAGCACTTGTCATTAGCTTGTGGGTGACTGGATTATTCGGAAGTGAGACTTTGTCCAGGCATTTGTTACGTCCCTGACCCGCCGTGACCTGCAGGCTTTCTCCTGTGACTCATTTCACCTTGATTTTCTATCTAATATGTTGCAAGCCATTCAGGAGAGTTGTTTAGCAGTACAGCTCATATGTTATTTCTATTTTGATAATTGCTTTGCAGAGCAGCGTCCCCTCCCCTAGCTTACAGGAGCGATGTTACCCACTTACATTGTACACGTACAATGCTGTTGAACGTATGACTCACCTTTAGAAAACCTGTTATGTAAGATACAAAGACAAGTAAACCTGCTGCAGTGGCTGATCAGGAACTGCACTGCTGAGTACTAAACTAAACTAAAGCCCTTTAAACTTTATGAATGAAGTAACGCAAGTGGCTTTGAGCCCTTTACTTGGGCTCTGTTCCCCCACAGGAGACCAGAGGTATGTTTCCTCTTGTCTAAATATGTTGGCGGTGGATATAATGAGGAGGGAATGCTTTTAGCCTTCTAGCCTGGGTGTGACAGGCGCGGAGGTCAGGGGAGCAGGAAGGATGGAGATGGGAGAACAGACCCAGCTTTGGCGTCTGAACAGATAAGGCTTGAGTGTGGCACGATGGACCCGAGACTGGCCACTTGACACTCGCAGATAAAAACCTCACAAACAACTCATTGTCAGTGTGTGTGTGTGTAGGGGTGGAGGGGGGTGGACAGAAAGAGATGAAGGGAAGAGGTTGATTGGCAGAGCGCTTGCTTGTGCCCATGATAGTAATTTTGGGAATGCTTCAGAGTGCCTTGTGCTCTGAATACCGTCTGTCCTTCCCAGAAAAATGAGCTGAGTGACATCATCTTCGTCATTCAGGCGTCGTCAGCAGTTGTAGGAATGTCAAGTGGCAAATCTCCATAGTCGCTTTCATGGTTTTAAAGAAATCAGTTGAATCAAAGTTAAGAAATCAGCGCAAGAAAACTACAATACATTTAGATGTTAGAGACAGATGGTTAGATATGTGGCACATTTGGTACATTTGGATTAAAATGCACAGAACTGTGTTGAAATGTGCTTTTGAAAAAGCTTTAACTGGCAGACAATCTACGTATATAGGAGCAGATTGGTAAAACCGTAACTGAGCCAAGCAAAAGCAGGATTGTGCCACATGGTGGCGCTAACGGCACCGCAAACTAGTGAGCTCTTTCTTGGCCCCAATGTCTTAACTTTCTGTTCGGGGGTTTTCAGATGTCAAATAAGTTGGTTGATTAAAATCATTGGTGAAACACTTCCTGCTTCCAGCTCCTCAAATGTGAGCTGTTTTTTTCTTTTATATAAATTGAATATCTTTGGGTTTTCACATTTTAAAAACAAATCAATTAACCAGTCATTAGCAGTGTAACTAACAAACAAGCCAAAGTGCAGGATGGAAGTCCTAACCCCCCCCCCGTCGAAGGTAAAAATGGATCTTCTGTTCCCAGAGATTAATTCATTATGTTGAATAGTGAAACATAAAGCAGCTGCGTGTCTATAGTAGCTGCTGGTGTGGGGGTTTATTTTCCTTCCTCTCTCGTCCTCCAGGTATGGATTTCATTCGAGGCAGTAAATAACAGTTATTTGTATCAAGAAAAGACTCCCATGGCTCTGAATGGATCATTAGCAGAGGCGCCTGGAAGCCCTGGAAAAAGGCATTAATCCTTTCCATCCGGCCCGGCAGGTTGATTTCAAAGACTTACTGCAGTACAAATCCTCTGTTGCACATTTGGCCATTTATTTTCATTAAATTATTGATATGCAGTTGTAGTATTTTTTTCTCTGAAGCCGTGTAATAGAAAAAGTCTTATGTTACATTGAATGCTCTCAAAAAAGTGTATAATCTGTTTGTACACTTTTTTTTCCCCCCTCTGCTTTTGGTGGAAAAGGTTGAAAGGATAACTCCACATTAATAAAGCGACCGTACGTCACTGCATAGGTCAAGCAATGTAATTCACTCAGCACTGGCAGGCCTGTGGGAGACTACGATTCACCACGTCACAATCATAATACAAACCGCCTCTTCCATTGTGTGGCATGTGTACAGCTGATCGCCACGGAGAATGCAATCCGGCAAAACATCTGTTCTGCAGCCAAAGTGGCCGAGGACGGTAATTGGATGAGATGGTTGTGGAAAAGGAAGGCGCGCTACTGCGGGAGAAGAAAATGATGAAGAGAGCAGATTTTAAAGCAATACATCATTCCTTAGTCCTGATGTCAAGCAACCCTTTGTAAGCATGTTTCCTGCTCCCATGAGCTCTGCTCCATTGTGTGTGTGTGTGTGTGTGTGTGTGTGTGTGTGTGTGCTGCTTTCACATATTTTGAAATTATACTCATTTTTACTTTTTTCTTACTTTACTCTTCTCTGCAAAGGCTAGATGGTGTGTATATATATATATTGTTCATGTAAGTTAATAATCTGTAAAGATCAATCTCATTCATAAGACAAGTAGGAAAATACACCTCCAGTTTATTTCCAAATGTATTTCTGTAATCTAGAGTTGATTGATGTCATTATTGATCAAACATTGTATTTGAAATCATCAGTTAATCGTCAGATAAACAGTGAAAAAGCCTTTACATGTCTTGTTTTGTCCGACCAACAGTCCATAACTCAAGATAACTCACAATAAATAAATGATTTAAATAAAACCAACAAAATCAGCAACCTGGAAGAAGCTACATTTTCGCTTGATAAATGTGAAAATTGTTATTGGCTATAATCTTTTAATCAAACGCTCCTGTCACCATCATCTTCATCGTCGCTCTCTTGCAGAGAGATCTCCTCACAAAGACTCTGTCGGCTAGTTAAAGACCCACTCGTGTGCTTGTAAAATCTCTTATGAAGTGTTTAGATGATGTGAAACAGACTCTCAGTTTCTAACATCTCTGTCTGTACTCCTCCTCCTCCTCCTCCTCCTCCTCCGTCCTCTTTGGATGGATGCTGTCAATGGGTTGTGTTGAACAGATTACGTGGCAGCATCCATGGGGGCAACAGACTGTGCCGTCATCTGTTAGGTAAACATTTGTGCTGGGGCCCAGTTTTTCACCCCATTTGGCTGAGTCTGCAGGTCTCCAAACGTCCACCAGCCGGCTGTCCAGCAAAATGGAACAGATCCGCCGAGCCGACGAGGAGGAGCACTGGTGTGGCAGCACAAAGCACCTCCACGTCTGACTGGGCCCACACAGATGATTTATTTGGGCTTTTTAAATGAATTTTAAAGATGACTGTCATCTCACACAAGGCTATTTGTTAGCCTCTCAGTTGCACTAGAACTTTACCTAAATGATTTATATAGAAGGCTGCCATTTTTAGAAGATAATCACTAAAAACAACTTATCAATTAAAGAGCTTTAGCTTAGAGTCATCGGGTGCTGAATGTATTGAGACATTTCTTCGACTGTTTGACTGACTGGTGTTTTTTTTAAACAACAAATACAAAAAGATACGGCTGTGTTTCTTCGCTTCTGAAGAGGTGACATTTCAGAAATACACGTTCTCCACCTGACCGGTCTGACTGAAAAAAGCTGAAATATGAAAATAGAGAAGATTAACAACTGGGAAGCAGCAATCAGCTCCACGCTTACTGCTGTCTGATAGCGACGGGCTTCACAAATGTGGCTTGATTCAAGAGTAGTCAGAGATGGAACGCCTCCATGATCTTCACGCCTCGACAGCCGTGTGCTGACATGCTGCATCCACAGCGGCCACTTGGACACAGAGAGATGAAATCTGCCCTCGTCAGCTAAGATTTCAGCTCTGTAGCTCGCTGTAGTGAAAAAAATAGGCAGAGCTTATGGTTTTTTTTTCTCTGGGACTCATATTTTATCCCTCCCCTGTCTTGTAACCTTTTGTTTTTTATCAATGAAGCAGAAGTTATGTCAAACGTAGTTGGTCATTGTTTGCACCAGGGGAGACACACGCTCGTTTAGAGGGTTGGAAGTGGTGCACAGCTCAGCCCTGGAAATATCAATAAGGATTTTGCTGCAGCATCTCTTGCTACTTAATCCAATATGCTTTTGGTGGTTTTGTCACAATGCACTGAAGCTGTCGTTTGAGTTGTCAGCTGTTATGTTCCCCGCTGACCTCATGTCACGGCGTGAAACGGAGCCTCTGTGGAAATACAGGCTGACAGAAAAGAGTTGAAATATTACACTGCTGTGTGAGAGCGGTGTTTACACGGGAATGTATTTCTGGAACGCGCAGTAACTTGATATCCAGGGCACCGCACTGTTCAGAGGGTACGACACAGAGAAAACGCTGCTTCACCTGCGCCACTGTCATCATGGCGTTATTATACAGTGCTGCTTTGTGTTAGGAGACCGTAGGATAGATTAGCACGGGGAGTTTGCGTTGGGGAAAGTATATCATGAAAGAACAGGACGATATTATTGAGAAAGGACGTATAGTGTGATTAATAATAAGGGCAAAATGACATAAAATGCAGGAAAAGCCAAACTTGGGTGTGAGATTTTGTTGTTAGATGTTGAAAGCAACATTGATGACTTGATTGAGAAACCTCAGCACCTGGACTTACCTGCCACACACGTGTTTATTTTGATCCCAGTCACATCTTCATCAGTGTGTTTAAAACTGCATTACATGCATATGCAGTATTTAATACACAGACAGGCTGTATGGAGTAAATACAGAAAGAGAAAATGTATATTATTTATATTTCACTATTATTTTGTTTTGAATAATTTTGTTTGAGTAAAGGACAGATTTCACGTCACACAGTGAACACTTCCACCTTTGCTTTGGAGGTCTGTGAGGTGCAAGTTCAACACAAACTGAGTGAATAGAAAATAAACACCAGCATAAAAAGAAGATAGATGCATCAGCAGCGTATTTCAGTTCATTTCTTCTGCTATTCGCTGATTTATTTGTTCATTAGTCTTCAGTGTTTTGAAGGTGCTGCCACCGCTCTGGTTTGTATGACATAAAAAGAGAAAACAGAAGTCATTAAAATTCATGAACTCCTTCATGTATTATGTCACGGCACATGTCATGGCCATTGCATTACACCGTGTACAGCATTACATCATGCAACATGGTTCCATATTGTAATTGCCTTTCACGTGTTACGTAATACTGATAGCGCTGATTGTTGCATGCAGTGGTCGCCTGTTCAAGCCAGTAAATGTAGGTTTGATGTGGACTGAGTGGGGACTGGAACAACATTTCTTTTACAATGCTTCTGTGTCTCTATAAGTAGAACGTGACACTCAGAGGCACGATTGGCCTTAATGACAGATGAAGACAGACGCGCTGGCAAGTAAAGAGGGTTACAAATGACTGCAGACAGGAGGGTGACAGACACTGTGAGGCCAATGAATCATAGAGGATATTGTCAGCAGAGGTAGCCGAAGCGGCCGTGCTCACTCTCATCCTTCAGTCCTCGCTGTCATTTAATTGCTGGTGACAAGGGGAGTAAGTGGCTCCTGACCCTGGAGAGGCAGGTGACTGTACACAGAGCTCTCCCTTCTCTACCTGCACTACAAAGCAATCATGAGCGGTAATTAGCGCATGGACCCCAGAGAGGCTGTGCACTGAGCTAGGTGTCCCTCGTCTATGGGGCAGGCGTCCAGCGTTTATGCTAATGTGATGATTACTCAGCTGTAGTGTAGCGTGAAGTGCAGATCTTGTGTTATGAAGTCTCACTCCATCACGGAGACAGGGAGGAGGAGAACAACAGCCTATAAATGATGTAATAACATAATGACGTACACTTTTACTCCTTGTTTAAACTCTAAAACTAAGCAAAGAAGGCCTCTTAATTCACCTGAAAGGAATAAAAGGAGAAAAGCTTTACCAGCAGGTTGATTTAGCTTTAGACAAATGAGTGAGTGATGTTGTGCTTAATACAAGTGCCAGACACACTATAACTATAAAATTGTGCCCTGTGCATGCCACTTTGTTCTGTGCAGGCTTATTGGAGGGAGTGGGGGAGTCTGTGGAAGCTCATTTATTGTTATAAGAGCAATTATAGCAGCAGCGTAGTATTGTCCTACTGACTATATGTTTACACAGACCTAGAGGCAGGCTAGAGGTAAGGTTCACCTTAGTTTGATCACCACGGAGACTCAGATTTGAATAAACTTGGCGTTTTGTTTAATTTTCTCGTCTAAACGTGATGCTGCTGCTGTGTTTTTGCATGAATGCGTTCAGGAACACACACTTATAACTCGTCCACCATCTTTAATAGCAGCACTTAAGCATTAAACTCAAGCTACAGGCTCAGGCTCACAAAAGTTACAGGGATCACTGGTGACTCCTGGCTCAGGAGGGAACAGTGCTGCACCAATATAACGCACAGAGCCGTTATACTACACGCCGCAGTTGTAACAAATTGGGAGTGAAGCCAGATCTCCCACATGGGAACACAAACAGCCACAGCACCGGTCAGCCAAAGGTGACGTCCTCAGAGCCAAGATGTCCTAGTTACACATGCATCATCGCTGTGTGTGGACAGCGTGAGCAAACAACACTGTTTAAGAATGGTGGCGTTAGAGTACGCACTATGGCTCCGGCCATCTTTGGTGATAGATGGATTTCCAGTAGCGGTCCATTAGCCAGGGGTCCACTCACAGGGCTCTGCTCAGGTGTGTACAGTGTGTGTGCTCTTCATTTCACAGTCAGGAGCAGGTAACTCCATGTTGGCAAAATCAGATTTTACAATATTTTTGACCAATTTCTAAATCTGTGGTACAATATTTGACTGTTGGTGCAGGCAGATGATGTTTACCAGTACACTTTAGTCTGATCAGATGTGTGTTCACTTTGTGATGGAGGATGTGTTGAGTCTCATTTCACAGCAAACAGTTGTGTTTTTTTACAACCCAACATGATATATCACAGAATATATTCAGCACAGTGGTCAATACTAGGGAGCCATGCTTTTTCTTTACATCTTTGAAGCATGGTGGCCTTGGTGGACTGAGATGTGGACTTGCTGCGTGCTGTGGATGTGGTGTGATCATCACTGCTGATGTACCCAGCCCTCACTGCAGACTGGAAAACCGCTCTCTGCTGAGGGGAAACTCGCTCTCAGGCCGTCTCTGTGCATCCACTGCTGCCTCTGTTTGTGTTTGTGCACATTTTCCTCAGCTACGGGCATGATCTCTCTCTCTCTCTCTCTCTCTCTCTCTCTGCCTTGAACAAGTGGGTGGGCATTTTTACTGCTCCTCTAACCCTGCAGCCACTGACTTGTAGCTAATAAGGACAAGAGGTGAGAGGGTGGGTGATTTAGGAAGGAGAATATCTCTGTCTTGGACTATTCCCAGAGGAATAGGCACATACATGCTGTACATTCATGTTTTTCTTGTAACCTGTGACTCGTCTATATCTGTAATGAACCAAGGTCCCTTTTTCACAGGTGGAAACATTATTTAAAGAGCTGTAGCTTCATCTGGCTATTTAATAATATTCACCATTCAAATTCATATTTACTCAAATTACCATGGTTACAAAACAAATGAGGCAGTCTGGCAGCCGGTTTGTCATCTTTAATCTGTCAGCCTTTGATCCTGTATGGAGAGGAATACAAGCAGTCACGTGACACACACACACACACACACACAGTCACACCTGGATTTCTGTAACCTCCCGCTCTTATTCATTTGCTCACTTTCAGAAGCTTTAAGAAACCTGCTCTTATTATGTCCTGCATCTGTTTTGCATTCAAATGTGTTTTGAATAGAACATATCAGCTCACACATTACACTGTTCTATCGCGTCTCGGATGTCAAATTTAATCTGTATCACATAAAGAAAGTTGTCACCCTGTGGTTGTTTCGCCAGCACCGATGCATTTTATCCCCTCCTCTCCTGCTAACATACGGTTTCCGTCCTCTGTGTCCTGTTGTTCTCCTCCAGGGCTCAGCTGATTCCTACACAAGCCGACCGTCTGACTCGGATGTGTCCCTGGAGGAGGAGAAGGAGGGCGGCCGGCAGGAGCGGGAGCAGCAGGCCACCGTTCAGCTCGAGAGGGCAAAGGTCTGCTTCCCTGAACTGTGTACTGTGCTCTGCATCATATGAACACACATGCAGTCTCAGCTCAGAACAGCTCACACCACGATGCAATGCTGCCAAATGAGTTTTGGGTATAAGGAGTGGGCACAAATTAGTTTGTTGAATTGCCTTAAAGCTGGAGAGACTTTTCTGCAGATTCACTGGTTGAATTAGACTACAGGGCTTTTTCAGAGCAGACATTTTGGCTTGTCATGGTAGGAAAACAATGTCAGGATTATGAAACTGAAACAGCCAGATACAATTCAGAAATATTATCATTTACACCTTTGCTTTTCCCGACTGTGACAGAATAGCTTAAGTGAAAAAAAAAAACATTTGTTGTACATTTATTGGACCGTTTTATTGCAGTAAAACTGGATTTTTGCATCAAAATACTTTGATTTTAACCACTAGATTAGACAAAAACAGACATTCCCACCTGATTATTTATCCTGATGAAGTTCACGTATTAGTAATATTAGCAGTAGTATGCAGAGGTACTGAAGAAGTAGCCATAATATCAGCAAACAGCTACTGTGATGCAGTTAAATAGAGCTTTTAACACCAGGGAAAGAAACCTATCCACCTATATGATGAATAATGGTTAAATAAAATAAGAGACAAAAGAAAAATCATCAACTTAATCAGTCACTTTGTTCTATTATAGTCCTGTAGTTCACAGAAAAGGATGAAAGTTAAAGGAGAAGGATAATATGTGAGATAAAAGAGCCGTCTTTCTAGATTATTAAGGCTTTTAGGCGGTGGAGTGAGATCTTCTGCTGCCCCTGCTGTGTGCTGTGGGCCTGGTGTGATCACCGCTGTGGCTGTATGTCGGCCACCTTCATCAGGAGGTCTGAAATGGCGTCTTTTCATCAGCGCTCGGCCCTCACTGTGACGCTGGAGCTTGATGAGCACTTTGGTGCTGTAATAACTCTCCCTGCTGAGGGGAAACTCTCCACCTGTGTCACTGTTGCTTCTGTTAATGTTATAAACTGTTTCCCAATTACGGATTTACACAAAAAATAGATTCTTGCACGTTTCTTGATTGCAGATTCTTATCGCCCACCCCTGCTACATATTCATGTTGCCACCTTATTGCTGTGATTCCTTTCTCACACAGACTAAAGCAGTGGCATTTGCTGTGAGGACCAATGTCAGCTACTGCGGCGCTCTGGATGAGGATGTTCCTGTGGCCGGCACTGCCGTCTCCTTTGACGCCAAGGACTTCCTCCACATCAAAGAGGTATAATTCTGACACTATCCACTCCATTTGGTTGATAAACCCCTTGTTCTTTTGTACTGTATATTGTTCTATATCCTTCTATTCTACTGCAGGGTATCTAGTAGACTTTGCAACATGAGAGTAACCTCCTCTTTAACTTCTATGGCTGAAAAAATGCTCTTTTCTATATATTAAATTAGAATATGCTACTTCTAAGTCAGTGTACTGTTTATTATAGCAAACATGACAATGAGAGAATATGGCTGCAATCACACCAGCGAGGTCTGTTTAGTAGTTGTTCTGAGTTTTATAATAGAATTATAATTCTAATAATAATTTCTGAGCTCTTCTCTTCCATGTTAACCCAAAACCTCAAGTTCAGAGTTCATTCTTGACCTTGGAAAAAGCAGCTGAGGAAACACTCTCAGCACATGATCGTCCACATCGGGTTGTTTGTTCTGTTTATATTTTCAGTGCAGATTATTTACCATGGGTGGCAGTGTAGATTAGAGGGGCAGGTAGGATGCTATATGAGGCACAGGTGCAGCAGGCCGTCTAATCATTGCACGGTTTTTACTGCTTGCATGTTTGTAGCCACACCAATAAACAGGAACCTCTCCCAACAGTGACTGCAGCCTGGACATCCTCTCCTTGAAGCATGCGTTCTGCTCCCGCTCCCAGCTCAGTGGCTAATTAGTGGTCAGGATAGTTGCTATCTATCTGTTTAGTAGCTGTTCTTGAGTCGCTCTGAATTGCTCTCAGGTGCTTTTTTGGCCTCCACCTAATCCATTATTTATAATATATTAGGAAACCTTTTTGCTCAAAGTCTCTTGTGGTGTCTACAATATATGTTAGCGCTAATTGGAACTGTTTCTGGAACAGTAAAAGTGATTTTATCAGCTCCCGATCATTAGTTAGCCGAGCTTTTTTTTTTAAATTTAGCAATCACAACTGTTAAAAAGACAGTTTGGGATTTTTCTTAAACTGTCATTAGATCCTCATGTAGTTTCTCAATATGCTGGAAAGGGGAGTTATTCTTTGAGTCTGTCTTAAGAAGGTATTGGTTGATAAAATTAGTTTACTGGATCAAAATCACAAATGTCCATGTAAGCTTTTCTATCTGCTTGTTATCTGTTCAATCTACAGAAGTACAACAATGACTGGTGGATCGGCCGACTGGTGAAAGAAGGCTGTGACATCGGCTTCATCCCGAGCCCCCTGAAGCTGGAAAACATCCGGCTCCAGCAGGAACAGAAGAGGGGACGCTTCCATGGGTGAGTGGAGGAGGAGAGCTGAGGGAGAGCTGGGAGGAGGAGGAGGAGGAGGAGGAATCATCATCATCATCAGCAGCAGCAGCAGCAGCAGCAGGGATAGAAGGGAGGGCATGTGGATCAAAGGGGATAAAATATTGGATGAGTAAAGCCTGGCACTTGAGCCGGGAAGTCAGGTGGATGAAAGCCAAGCTGTGTTGTGTGGTCCAACCTCTCAGAGGTGCGCCTGGACCGCGGCCACCACAGAATTTTCCATCAGATGGGGTGAAGTGTTTCAGCCACCAGGGCGATTAGAGATGTTCAGCGCCGCCATCGCTCCTCAGTTATGACAGGAAAAGACATAAAATTGTGGCCCTAAGTTATTTTACTCTGTGAAACAAACATTTTTAAGATTAAATATGCGTTTAGTTGCAGCACAATGAAGCCGAGTTAGTTGACACATTCGATTAATCCACGCTGAATGTATTCTGATTTTCACTTTCCGCTGCTGAACATGATTTTCTCTTCAGCTAGACGTGTAGCCTTAGGACGGTCTGCGGTCACCTGTTTCCACCGACGGTTTACCGATGCCGTCTTGCTGGCTTTCGCAGTAACACTTTTCTCTGTCTGTTCACTGCTGTCATTGTAGCAGCAAGTCCAGCGGGAATTCTTCCTCCAGTCTGGGAGAAATGGTGTCGGGCACGTTCAAGCCAAACCCGAACTCTGCAGGTTGGTCCCAAAGATACATAAGATGAATAAGAAAAAGTATTTTTAGTCACCTGTAATATTATGAGCCTTTATAATGTCAGTCCAGCGTGCACTTAATCACCTGATCTTTCCTTTCTGTTCCAGGAAAGCAGAAGCAGAAAGTGGTGAGCATGACTATTTACATATTCATTTAGTTACTCCCTTAAAACAAAGTATGCAAAGCACAGGTATTAAGAATAAAATAAAGAAACAACTGACCACAACTTTATCTTGTGAAACAACTACTCACATTGTTAATGGTGAACAATCAATATATAAATCTCATTCTAATTTCTACGGAAAAAATCTGATATATAGTGAGTCCACCTGAGCTGATTGACAGAAGCCATAACAGTGTTCTAGGTTAACATTTAACATTGAGACCACAGATTGTGGCTTCAATTAACAAATCATTCTTGTGGCCTTTATGCTTTGAGTTCACAACACACTGAATTAAACTGCTTATTGGAAAAACACTCAGAATGTGCTAGAATAGATATTTTCATGGTTTGAAAGCCAGTTTTTAGTTCACAATTAGCTTTGAATGAAAGAATACTGTTAAAATAGTAACATTTGTTTCAGTGTTATTATTGTCAATAGTAAATCTCAGCTTGTATAGAAATCAGGAACATTGAATGGGAGTTTTACTGGACATCTCTGTAGACACAGACTTATAGAAGATTTAGAGTGATCCATTTTGCTGCAGCTCTTCTTCTTGACTGTAGCTGTGTGTGTCCTCCGCTCCAGGCTGAGCACATCCCTCCGTATGACGTGGTGCCCTCCATGAGGCCGGTTGTCCTGGTGGGGCCGTCCCTGAAAGGTTACGAGGTAGGACGCACTGCCACTCTGCTCCTCAAGCATCCTGACTCAGCCTCCTTCTCGCAGCCACAGCTAAACCCTCTTAATCCTCACATACTTCTCCTTATATCATTATCATGTGAGGCCAGTAAGTACACTTCTGTTGTGAAATCTCCATTCAAAGATTGTTGGCAAGTTAAAATGAGTCACAGTTGACCTGAAAGAAGACGGTAATTACAGTATATCGAAATATTCTTTAAAATCTAAACACATGTGGCAAGAAAGAGCTTAATTTAGCACCGATTTAAGTGAAACAAGCAGCATGTTGCTTCTCTGACATCATTTTCTCAGAGCGACAAGGCATCCATTACGGTCCAAGCTGACTAACGCCTCACGTCGCTGGTTCTTGCATTTCCACCGAGGCTTCTTAAGTTCGAATCCCCACCAGAGATACAACATTAAAACTGCTCATTGATTATCAGTTACCATTTGGACTCACAGGGCACACAATAAGGGAGGAGGTGGGAGGTGGGAGCCGGAGTCAGTTGTCATGGAATCACAGTCCTTCGCCTCCCATTCTGGTGTTGCCGTGGTAACAACATCCTGGGTAAACTGCATCAGTCTGAAAAAGTGGAGCACGGTTTTAAATTAGAAACACAGAATAATGTGCACCGCACTACGGTTTGGAATGAGATGACGATGACTGAACTGGTATTTAATTTTCCCATTAGAAATACAGATTTTAGCGAGTGATCAGACACCTTTTCCGGTTAATGATCCCTCCTGAGGAATCAATATCAGAGAGCAATTTAGTCCTACAAATGATGAAGTATAAGATTTTTTTGTGTTGGCAGTTCTATTCTCTCTGCCAGAGCCACAGATTGAGGATGTCACTTTTATTCATTACAGGCTGTTTAATAAGAGTGTCGAGCTTGCGTGAAGGGAGGAACCGAAGTATTAATTTCCTTTACTTAAGTAAAAGTAGAAATACCGCAAAGACCTCATTACAAGTAAAAGCTGTGTATTCAAAATGGTACTCGAGTGAGAGCACAGAAGTATCATCTGAAAAATGTTCCTCTGTGCAGCAGAATGACTCTTGGTCATGATGTATAACTGATAATATGTTTGTATGTAAAATATTGCTCTTCTAAGTAACTAATAAGTGCAGCTGTCAGATAAATGCACTGGAGGTAAAAAAAAAGTACGACATTTGATACTTGAGAACTTTCTATTCCATCCTCTTTGATCCACAAAGTCATTGCACATGCTAATAGCGCCACATTTCATCTGACAGCTGCTTAAACTCGGAGGACACGCAGCCCCTGTCGGCCCTCTGTCACTGTCAGGCTCATTTGAACAAATCAGAGCGACAGCTGCCACGGCCAAAACACAAAGCTTCCCCTGCTTTGATTGGTGTATCTATGTATTTGTAGCCTGGAGTCAAACACCTCAGACTAATAGGATGACTGTCCGGCTTTACGGACGACTTTCTCAACAGAACTGCGTCGTCTTGAATGACTGTTTCAATCCGAGGCCTCGTCAGAAAAAGCTGTTTTAGAGGCTTTGTGATTTCCCCAGTTGATCACCTGTGCAGTGCCACTTCTCATTGTAGCTCTTAATCACTTAATTTGACGTGGCCCATGTTCGTTCTGCGAAGAGCCACTAGGAAAGAAACTGTGCACGTTGTGGACAAATCGCTCGGCCAGGTGTGTAATTCAGCAGCAGCCTGAATGGACGAGCATCAGAATAAGTAATAACACTCCAGTTCCACTAGTTGTTGCTCTGAAGCATGTTCAGTAAATGTGTGGTGATACTGATGTTGTTTGCTGACACTATGTTCTCTGCTCGGCCTAATCTGTCTTTTTGTCTGATTACCTGATATTCTTCCTCTTCCCTTTTCATCATGTGTCCTCCGCCGTCTCCCTGATCATCGATGAAGGTGACAGACATGATGCAGAAGGCGCTGTTTGACTTCCTGAAGCACAGGTTTGACGGGAGGTGAGCAGCCAGAGCGTCGCCGTCAGTCTTACATTTCATAATCCGGATGCTGCCAGTTTGCTCTTATATGACATGTTTTGCTCTGTGTTCTTTCAGGATATCCATCACAAGGGTAACAGCTGACATATCGTTGGCCAAGAGGTCAGTACTAAACAACCCCAGTAAGAGGGCCATCATTGAGAGATCCAACACGCGCTCCAGCCTTGGTAAAGCTACAGGAACTGTTTCACTCAATGATGTGCATGTCTTGCAGGTGTTGAGACTGTGAATGTTCTCTAATTACCTTTTTTACATCCATATTTCTTCGTAGTTGTTCAGCTAAATGTTGTTGTCTCCTTGTAGCGGAGGTCCAGAGTGAAATAGAAAGGATCTTTGAGCTGGCCAGGTCTCTACAGCTGGTAGTGTTGGATGCAGACACCATTAACCACCCAGCACAGCTCATCAAAACCTCATTAGCACCCATTATCGTCCATGTGAAAGTGTCCTCACCTAAGGTAAGACAGAGGGCTTAGATACCAGATAGCCATCCAATAAAGCTGTGTTTATTTTCACATGTGCTGCACTCTCCCAGCAGGATACCGTATAAAGTCTTCAGGCCGCAGTTGGTATCTTTGAGGATTAACATTATTTAGAAGTGATATGAAATAACTAGCTACACTTGGCAGCCAGTAACAAGCAGGACAATATGTCAAACCGAATCTTAGAAACAGTCTGAGATTCTCTTTGTTTAGTTTAATTTCCCTCCTATTTATATTTCAAAGTGAAGAACTCATCCAGGCAGTGAGCAGAGGTCTGAGGAAGAAGGCATGACTGTTACACTTGGAAACCTCGGCCCTTTGTAATTGCTGTTTAACCATAATTGGAGATATTCCCCAGTGTTTTTCTTCTGTAAATGTGCCCACAGGTTCTCCAACGGCTGATCAAATCCAGAGGGAAATCTCAAAGCAAACACTTGAATGTGCAGCTCGTTGCAGCAGAAAAACTGTCCCAGTGTCCTTCGGTGAGCAACCTTCAAACACGCTTTTCAATCTATGTATCAACGACTCAGTTAGGTTTTATTCTGCAGCCACCAAAGATGAAAAAAAAAAGAAATCCATGTACAGCAGCAGCGGCAGCTACACGTTCCTCTCTCGTCCTTTCCCACTTCAGGAGATGTTTGATATCATTCTGGACGAGAACCAGCTGGAAGACGCGTGTGAACACCTGGCAGAGTACCTGGAGGCATACTGGCGTGCAACTCACACTTCACTTAGCACGCCACTCAATCCCCTTCTGGGACGCAATCTGGGCTCCACCGCTCTCTCTCCTTATCCTGCTGCCATTCAGGTAAACTTCCATAAAAAAAAAAGTTGTCTTGTCTTGTCTTGTCTTGTCAAAGCTCCCTTGGTCATTTATCAGTGTGCTTATTAGTTGTTTGAGAAAAAAATGCATCAAAATGTCCATATAAACATGAATTCCTACAGTATAACCCACATGTCTGCCACCCGTCTAAATGCTGTCTGTCGCCTTAAGTTTTATTAGAATATTTCACAATATTATAAAGCTTCTGTGTCGTGCTGCTGCTCTCCTCATGACTCTGCAGCTCCACCTAAGTAGCCTGTTTGTGAACGCATTGGCAGAGCTGTGAATGTTTGGTTTACATACTGAGCATATGGGCTGGCAGTGGACTAAAGTGGATTAAAATAATGACGTTTCTTTGGACGTTGGAATCCATTGTAGCTGACTGAATAGTAGCTGGCAGCAGCTGATGACCTTTGATCTCATTGACAGCATTAAGGAAACTACCAACATTTTACAACCTCATTTGAAGCTTCCATTTTCGATTATAGGCAAAGTTCTTTCTAAAGTACTTTATGACTTTTAGAACATCATATTTCATTGAATATGACACTTTTATCGCCAGATGTTTACATTAGATATAACACATTAGATCTCATTCTTGAGCCTTTACAAACTTGATCATGAATCATGAGTTAATTACAGTATACAGAATATGTTTAACAAAGCAAAACACCATACAGAGTCAGTATGTTCTTTCTCAAACAGGCCCAAAGAAACCGCAACAGCAACCACACAACAGCAGACCATTCACTGGTTGAACGCCGCAGCCTGATGCCTGCCGATGAGAACTACCACAACGAACGGGCGCGCAAGAATCGCAACCGCCTGTCCTCCGGCTCACAGCACAGCCGGGACCACTCGCCTCTGGTGGAGGAGGACTACCAGGACCCGTACCAGGATTCTTACAAGCCTCATCGTAACCGAGGATCCCCAGGAGGCTACAGCCAGGACTCCAGGCACCGGCTTTGAGCTGCAGCCTGCTGGAAACAACGTGTAGGCTCGTCCCTCTCTAACCAACCACCGTGGACATGAGAGCTGAGGCGGCTTTGCTCTAACGTGATGAAACTACTACACTCATTTGGACTGTAACAACCTTGTATTGATGTGTAGTACCTCATTTTCCCTTCGGCCTTGGCTCCTGTCAAATGAGCATTTGAACCTAAAACAAAAAAAATAAAAATAAAAATAAGAATCCTGTTCTTGCTTCGATGTGAACAAGGGAAGGGACTGCATATGAAAGTAGCACAAGAGCAGAAAAGTTATGTTTTAAAGGGAAGGCTGAAGCTGGACCTGATCTGAATACGCCCCACATGTGGCTAATGAGTGATGGACACTAGCAGGTGATAGTGTGTGACGTAGGCTCACCTGGACCCTCCCCACCATCTCAGCTGTTACTGTAGCATGCAGGTAGGACTGTGAGTCCAGGTCACTACCTGCCTCGAGCCAGTGCCAGACAGTGAGAGCATCCAGCGGCGATGATCAACACGCAGAACCTGTTTGCACGCGTCCAGGAGCTGGTAGAAGCAGAATATAAATGCATCTTTAATGCTCCTCGAGTTTGTTTGCCACCGTCTTCGATGTGAGTGTAATAAATCGTGTGGAAGCCTGCTCCCAAATCCAGAGTTTTACACATTTGTTTTTGAAGTGACATGGATGGTGTCGTGGTGTTCTCTTCAGGGTTCATACAGTAGCTCCCTGTACCCCTTCTGTGTTATTTCTTCATGCCATTTTTAACCATATTAGAGAGAGAGAAAAATTAAAACCATGCAGGTACTGATACATTTCAAAGCTCCAAACCTCAGGAATGAGAGGTCTTCTTAGACCTAGAAGTGTGCTGACAGATGTAGCGTTAATGCTCTCACCCATCTAATGGGCATCAAAGAGATTTTATGATTTAGTTACTACAAGACAATTATCAATGTAAGGAAAGAACATTTCCAGAACAGGAGTCATGTCAGCATGCTTTTCATACGCCTTTATCCACTGCTGTTTCACTGTCGTGTGTCTTGCAGGACATCGTTTGGAAATGATATAATTGGATTTTAGCGAGAGGCTTATCTCGAGGGCTTCCATTTGTAAATATCGTCAAACTAATTGAAAGAAAGAAAGCTGAAGTTTAATTTTCAGTACATTAAATCACATTCCATTAATTTAATTTCACGGCTTGTATACCTCTTCCAACTGACAAAAAAAAAGGATAACTATGCTCCATCTTATTTCATTATTGAAGGTTTTATGAAATAAAGTAACATGGAAACGTTTTTCGTTGAGTAGCAATTAAACAGGTCACCTTTTCCACACTTTCAGCTAAATCTACGTCATTGTATTCAGTTCGAGTTTCACTGAAGACTCCTGATGAATGATCTAAAAGCACTTGGGCAGGACTGCGCCGCATTTGCCGCAAAGTCTTTTGAATGCTACTTTCATGAAAGTGTAAAGCAATTCCCTGCATTTTTTTTTTTTAATCAGATAACTTCACTTGTATGCTGCCAGCTAAATACAGATTAAATATTATTATTACCGTTCAATGACACACCATGTATCTTGTGTAATTTAATATTTTTCTCAGTTTATAGGCCAGAGATCTCATTGTGCTTCAGTGATTTTGGAAAAGGAAGATGGACAAGGAGACTTCAGTTCTTATCTGCCATATACAGTAGCTTTTATTGTTGTTGTTTCAAAACTCTGGAGCAACAATTTGAAATATTTTAATACTGCCTGTGAGAGAATGATGCATTGATTAGAAGTTTGTGTGCTCTGTCATTTTACAATTGTAATGAAATAAACTGCCCTTATGCTGGTGTATGGACTGCACTGTTTGTTTTTATTTATGTTAAAAAAAACATACACACACTCGCTAGTTGTCTTTATTTCTTCATCTGTATTCGTATATATGCATGTGTCTATAAACATATCAGTCGTTTTGGGTCAGGAAATGACAAAAAATGATGAAAAATCACAATTTCTAACATAAAGATGTTCAATTTAACCGGCTAATATAGAGGAAAACCATTAAATGATTATCAAATTATCATCCTCCCACACCTCCAATAAAAAACAGGGTCGTATCACTCCGCTTCAATATAATATGATATAATATACAAAATAATTCAGTATTCTGTTAAAAGATTATTTCACACTTTTCTGTGTGAATCATGATGGTTTTATTCATATTTGGCTAATATTTGTAGTTTATCTGTAAATATGCATATGGTATTCTTCCACAAATAATAGGATGATTGATTAGTACTATTATTAGTATCATTATTATTATTTAATTGATTATAGATGAATGGTTTTGACCTTTGACTCAAATTTGTTTAGAACTTGTACTAACAGGACGGTGCGAGTGCGCATGCGCAGAAGTGACAGCTAGCTATCGCAGCGCACTTCACAACAGCCAGCTGATGCCAACCTGCTAGCGCTGTGGTTAGCGTTGTGGTTTTGTTTTCGGCGATGCGTTAACCGTCACAGCTGACTTTATTTTCTATGAGAGGGACAAAACTCAGATAAGCTCATACAAGCATGGCGGCTGTCCTTAAAAGCTGCGGGAGCTCCTCGTCTGTGTAGTTAGCTAGCTAGCTAGCTAGGCAAAGTTGATAGCACTGAGTAGCATCAACGCTAGCTAGCTAAGTTACAGCGGATTCTCACAAGCTGGCATCAAAATACCTCACCGTCAGCCATGGGGATATTATTCACAAAGCTATGGAGGCTTTTTAACCACCAAGGTAAGGACGGTGTCGCGGTATTTGTCATGAAACTGTCGAAGACACTGGAGCTAAGTGGGCTCGATGGTCAAAGAAGGCCCGCTTTGAGAGACTGGTCTGCTCCCTCCATGCGAGCCTGGGAAACAGCTGTATACACATGTTTACAGGTCTTATTTTGCCACCATAATGCTGTTATATGTTAAGTATCTATGCTCTTACTGTTAGAATAACATTAATGTGAGTGTGACATCTTTCAGCAGGTCGCTAATGTTGTGCCAACTCTGCTCATCTGCACTAATGTAGTGTTTAGATTATTTATGGGCTCGGAGCGAAGGTTAGGTGACACCAAGGCGATCCCCCGGGCTAACTGATCGGTCATTGCGAAACCTCTGCAACATGAGTCCCGTCTTATGGCCCAGTAGTGCAGCCGCTAACGTTATTGTGACTGGAGATGGCTGCACAATCAGACCACACACACACATACACACACACACACACAAGTCAGCCACATCAGCAAAGTGTTGGAGCCAGCAAGGAGAGATTGATGACTTCAGAGTGATTCACACTACCTTTGTAATCACCTTATCAGTGTACAGTCATGTCAGGAATCCAGGTAAATCCAACTGCAATTGATAGTTGGTTTGGCTTCTCTAAAACTGGCATGACTACGATTGCTACTATCCTGTTTTATCACAGATCAGGTGGGACACTCTGTCCCATGTGGTACGCTGTCAGTGAAGAAGATTGCTGTAATCTAAGCCCATTATATGGTATCTCCTGTTGATGATACGGTACTTATGGTGCAGTGACTTTTGCACACTGAACTGTGCAATGTGTGCAAAAGTGGCAGACAGATTTGGCAACAGGTTTGTTAGAGAAGTCAGTCAACAGAAAATTAATCCCGTCAAATTTTATTTATACGGCCCAAATCACAATTTTGCTCATTGCCCAATGAGCTCCCTTCAGATAAACCCTCTAACACGGAAAAATGGAAGAAACCTCTGGATGAGCAACATAGGCAAAACAAGGCAAACAAGCAATTTGAAGAAGCCACATGTGGCTCACTGACATTGTAATGTGCATGTTTCATATTACAGTCTAATCAATTTATTTAGGTAATTGCTACATTAACAAAAAAAAAAAAGGTGCTAATTGTTAGTTGCAGATCCACCCAACAGTTAATCTCCTTTTTAAATGTCTGACAAACACGACATGCTCTCTGACACACACATCGACTTAAAACTGTAATTATTTGTTGTTGCCGTCTTAGTCTGGCTAGTCGTCACCCCTCACCAACACTTTCTCGGTCAGATCACGTCACTGGAGTCTGTAAAGCTTTTATTGTAACCGCCGATCCAGCAGCAAACTCCACTTCCACACGTCTCGGGAAGGGTTACCGTGGCTGTCCCCAGCTGATCGATTCAACCCGGCGGAACAAGAGAAGTTCATTCACAGCGAGGAGGGCATGTGATTAGACATCGGAAACGTGGTTATCCATATTCCTAAGGTTAAAAAGACCTCCAAGGCAATGGTAGCATAAGCTTATTCAACATTACGCTCACGGTCTTGATCACTTCCACGTGATCTTACGTTTGCTCTGAAGCATTTAAATTTCTCTCTGTTTTCTAAAACATTTATTGTGTTCAGGCTGATGGCCAACAGGTGGGATCTATACTGTAGACAAACATGTTCTCTATTACAGTATGGACAGTTTCCAGTTCATCTAACCTCCACAACTTTTAACTAGAGTTGAATTAATAAGCCAATTTCATTATCATCTTATAATTTTCTTTAAGCAGAAATGCTCCACATCTGCAAGTTCCACCCTCTGAAATGTAAAGATGTATTGTTTTTCTTTGTCTGATAAAATAGGGAACTGACTCTCCAGCTTCTTCTGGTTGCACAAGACTGACTTGTGACTCCAGACACTAAGGACAGTGTAGTAAGCTGTGTGTTATGTCTATGCATGCATGCAGTCAGTTATGTTTGGTAAAGGTATGTTTTTACTGAAATGACGGTACTCCTTGTCCTCGCAGATGTTTTGTTTTGTTTAGGTTCATCATGGTAGAGTTGCGTAGATAAAGCCCACATTTGATCTTGTACAACTCTGTTTGCAGCTGCTTCCACTTCCTCAGCATGAGTGAGGTTTTAGCTGTACTTGTAACAGCTGTTTTCTGTCTGTATGTGGTACATACAGCAAGTTTTATGAGGTAGAAAACACCATTTGACACAGTTCACACTGGTTGTGGTTACATTTCTGTATGTTCACTGCATTTTAAGGTTAAAGGTGCTCCGATCGGGATTTTTGCGACAGATCCCTAGAAGCAGTGTGAGTCGGTGCCGATCACGGTGTCTATTTGAAGCCTTCTTTTCTTTGTATAGGATAATTTATTTCTTTAACTATTAGCCTATAAACATTATCAGGCTGGTGAGTGTTTTGTGTCATCTCATCGGCTCTTTTTGTTTGTCTTTACAGAGACCACAGATCAAACTATTTAGAATGAACATCGGCTGATGACCATCAGTCGCCGATCGATCAGAGCACTCTTTTTTTTTTTTTTTTTTTTTAAGGTGTATCCCACACAAAAAAGATGAGGCAGCTTTATACATTTTGTTGGAAGTGTGTCAATTCACAAATCGATTTACAATCCACTGAGGAAACATTATAGGGCACATCATTATGAGTCATGTCATTGTGTTAAATATATCTTTGCTGTCTGTGAAAGGCAGGCTTGAGTAAGTGCTCATTTCTTCATTCTTGCATTTGTGAATCTGTTTGACACCACTGGAAATAGGAAGTGGGCTCTTGAGCACGACAGATCATAGATTATAGGTTAAATATTGGCTGTAAGGCATAATAAAATGTAACTCTTAACCAGTCAGTCTCAATCAACAGGATGATGCTGTGATTAGTTGTATTTAAGGCTACATCTGTTATTGTGCGTTGGCCAAACCTCCGTCAAACTTCCCTCATTGCTAAGAGCTGGCTGGGCAAAGCTTTTGTCAGATTAGGCTCTCTTGACAATAGCTTTGTGTGTTTCCAACTTCCCAACACACTTTGGGCCTTCCTGGATGAGTGTGTCGGCAGAAGCAGCTGCAGAATGAATTCTAAATATTCCAGCCTGTGCAAACAGAACAAATAACAGCCCTACAACACCTTAGTTATGAGCAAAATGGTTTGTATGGCTCTACTTATCTGAAAAAAAGGTTACGCTTACCTACTATGACACTTAAAACGTTGCCAAAAATCTGTTTAAAAACCACCACATTAATCTTGATTTTATTATAGATATAAGAATATGCAACATTAAGCTCGCTGCCTGAAAAACTAATTAAGAGTTTTAGACAGTCTGCTAAAGTCATTTTTAGAGCCGTTGCCTTCTAAGCTCTTATCAGAGACTAAATGCATCCCTAGTGCACGTACCTGTGTGTGTTTGTTGTGTGATACCAGACCAGACATGAAGATAAATCTGATAAGCAGCCATAGGTCAAAACGTGTAGGAACAGAAAGGTGTAGGCAAAATTTTGGGCTTGTTCTCTTTCTGTCATGCACTAGTTTCTTTTGATTAATCATTTGGCCACAACTAATAACACCAATCTTTGCTCTGTCCTCTGTGCTGCCACATGCCCCTGTGCTTACTATAAGACCTCTTACTATTGCCTTTTCACTTTTGGTATATCAACAGCAAGATAGCAATTCATCTTAGTTGTTAAAAGTCTTTTTCATGGTTAAAGCCTATGAAAGAAAGAAAGAGCGAGAGAGTAACTGTGTATGCCATCTCCACAGATGCTGCTGGGTTCAGCCTGATTGTACAAGGTTGCTTAAGGCCACCCACTAACTCATCTGTAGCTGTGAAAGTACACTGTTCACAGCACCACAATGTCTCAGTTATGCTAGATGTGAGAAGCTGTACAATTTGGTACTGAAGGGTAGCGCTGAATACAAAAAGGGCTGTTGTTAGAATCGCTCAGTTCAGTTCCACGTTAAAAGACATCTTCGAAACAGATTACTTGGCTGGGGTTAGATGGGAGTTATAGATCAGTCAGTCACCAGAGCTTTTGCCCACATATTGATGTCACTGTTAGCTCTGAGTATCCTTTGTAAGTGTCTTTTATTGCCTTTCAGAACACAAAGTTATTATTGTGGGCCTGGACAATGCTGGCAAGACCACGATTCTTTACCAGTTGTAAGTATTTCATCAAGCTTCTTTATATGTCCACACAGTTTTATCCACACAGATAATATGCAATAAGGGTTTTTGTTCTGTTTTGCATGTTATAGTTCAATGAATGAAGTGGTGCACACCTCTCCTACGATCGGGAGCAACGTGGAGGAGATTGTGGTCAACAACACCCATTTCCTGATGTGGGACATTGGGGGCCAGGAGTCCCTTAGGTCATCGTGGAACACCTACTACACAAACACAGAGGTAATGTTGGCTCTGCCCTACTGAAATAGGTAGAAGTGTTTGAACTACAGCGAGACCGGTAAAACCAGTCATGATTTTTCCACAGTAATAGTTAAATACTGCAGAAAATGAATGAACTCCCCTTCATAATGCAGTCTGTTAAAGCTGAGATGCAGTATTATTTTATTAACTGTCCGTTATCTCTCTCCTCCTTCTCTTGAGTAGTTTGTCATTGTGGTGGTCGACAGCACAGACAGAGAAAGGATCACAGTGACCAAAGAGGAACTCTGCAGAATGCTCGCACACGAAGTTAGTATCATGAAAACTGATGATGATTGTGGAAAACTTGTGTATTTCATTTAACTGTCTGCGGTTTATTTCACTGTTATCAAAAGCTTAACAGCCATAAATCAGTTAATCATCTGTTACAGACAGATGGTGGTGTCATGTAATGTAAAACGGAAAATGGCTGATTTATCTTAAACTAAAGCTACAAACAAGTTAAATTGAACTGAAAAATTGTGTATTTTTCACACATAATGTAAATTCCTCAATTATGCATGTGAATATACCTCAATTTTTTTTTTTAGTCATAGAAATCAAAGTTATTTGCCGTGAGATCCGTTCATCCATTATCAATCCAACGTATCCCTAGAGGGTTGCAGGGGGAGCGGGCTTGAGCCAATCACAGCTAAGATTGGCCTAGAGATGGAGTACACCCTGTACTGGGCCGACATACAGAGATAAACATTCACGCTCACATTCACACCTGTTTATATGTTCATTTCACACAGATACAAAAGACATGAAAGAAATATAGGTGAGAGTGTCGTAGAAACCTGTAATAGCTTTTATAAAAAACACACCCAAAAGATAAAATGGAAAGAAGATCAGCAACATATTTTAAACTCTAGAGTTAAAATGCACATGTGTAGAAGTGTACAGCTAAAAATACAGTGACGCAGGAGTGGTTGCATATTTAGACTCACTAGTAAACCTAATCGTTTTCCATTAAATGCTGATGTGATTTTGTGACCTCTCATGCTTAATGTTTGTCCTAGAAAGAATCTACTATATTTTCTCTCTCTCGATGTCTCTGATCTGCCCTTCAGGATTTAAGGAAGGCAGGACTGTTGATCTTTGCCAACAAGCAGGATGTGAAAGGTTGCATGTCTGTGGCCGAGATCTCCCAGAGCCTTCAGCTTACCTCTGTCAAAGATCACCAGTGGCACATCCAGGCCTGCTGCGCCCTCACTGGGGAGGGGTGAGAACTGCATGTAGCACTCACTCTCGTTTTAGAAGACTTTAACAGTGTCACTTACTTTTATGTAGAAAAAGTGGCCCTGCCAGTTTTGTTCCAACACGTTCTCTTAATGCCTGTCTGACTGC
This sequence comes from Pempheris klunzingeri, assembly GCF_042242105.1. Lineage (NCBI taxonomy): Eukaryota > Metazoa > Chordata > Actinopteri > Acropomatiformes > Pempheridae > Pempheris > Pempheris klunzingeri. The sequence continues at coordinate 24,602,668 of NC_092021.1, forward strand.
ATTCCTCTCCCTCTCTCTTCCACATCCCCATTCCTCCACCACACTCCCAATGTCTTGTTTACTCCCAGGCTGTGCCAGGGTCTTGAGTGGATGATGTCACGGCTGCGCGTGAGATGATGACCTTTGACTTTGATCAAGAGACGCCCGTGCTCCTTGTTTTCTCTGCCTCCAGACATGAGCCTGAAATGAGGATGGGGGGGGGGGTGAGGCCGGTTGATGGATGGCCCTCTCCTCTTTCCTGTAATGTTGACGTGGGCAGACCGCTGCCAGGACTTAATATTATCTTCTGTGATAATTTATTTTACAAAAGACGTTCGAACTCGGAACAAAAAAAAAAATGTGACCTTTTCAAAAGGACATCGGACGACAAAAGAGACTCAAATTATTTAAACTGAAATTTCTGCACGTTTTTTCCTTTCAGCAAAACACAGAGGTCAGCAAAGCGTCTGACTCGGACCTGTACATGGACTTATTCTTCAGCTGTGTGTGAGTCTAGCCCACGGTGGCCTTGCAGTATTGCCGGACTGACTGTGGCGGTTTTTATTGCCCCCCCTGTGTGTACAGTCCAGTATTTCCTTTTAACGTGGTGCCTGCAGCAGAATGTTCAAGCAATGATGGTTGATGGTGACTGAAACATGCAGAAAGGAGGGTAAAATCACAATATGCCCTCTTCCTTTCAGTCCCTATGAATAATCAGTGAAATAAAGTGTTTTTATCTGTTTCAGGTGAATTGCAGTGTCTTAAATGAGTATTTCTTTCAGGTGACTCAACAGATGCCTCTTGTCTTCTGTGTGGTTTACTCTTTTCTAGGTGTAAGACTTATCTTATATTTAGTTTTGTCTTGGTAACTTCAGTTATTCTTGTTTTAGACCTTTTTGGAGTAAGTGAACTCCCCTGATGCTTTTCAGGTAGCGTGATGAGCAACAACAGGAGTCGAGTAGAGAGGAGAGAGAGCCGGAGAGTAAGGCAGCAGATGGGTTCAGGGAGAGAAGAAGAGGTCCAAAATGTGAGCAGTGAGTGGTTATGAACAGAAGATAATACGTCAGGACAGTAAGAAGTTTAAGTTCAAATCAAATGGTGACACAAAAACTATTCCACTCATTTATGGTGCCTCCACTTCCTCATAGGCTTGACTTGACTTTAGAATGATGACTCATTGTCTCACATGCTTTGGTATTGTGATGATCCTTTGGCTATGGTTTATTTAAATTTGCCGCATGTAGCAGCTGGGCCATGAACAGCTTTAAACGTAGTCCTATTTATGTTCGGTCTCAGTGTTTTTATACCATGTGTTAACTACCAGTCTGAATTTAGAGCAGCATGCGTTGTGAGGCAGTCGGCTACATCTGACTGATAATCCTCCAGGTTTTGATGCCAGTTTAGGAAGCCAGCGAGTGTCTGATAAAATAATGCACACTTAGAAAGTTATTAAACATTAAGATGCCAGAAAGCTTCCCCAGCAGCAGAGACAGAGATTTTCACTTTTGGCAGCTGTAGGAATTTACCACAGTAACATACTATTACAGGTGATGTTACAGGTGCCACAACGATTATGGATTTGTTTCTATGGGGTCTTTCTGGTTCCATCTGGTCACAAGTGTCTGTCATCACCATCTCCACTGCTACCCTTAGCTAACAGCACTAGCATTCATGACAGAACGTAATTCCTGTGACACACACAAGGTGCCACTAGTTGCAATACAGCCACTAACTCCTAACCTGACAGATGCTTGTTAGCGGGGCAGTTTCACGCAGTAGCAGGGTTTTTTTTATTATACTGCAGGTTGTTGAAAGTCGAAGTATTGAAATGGTTTTAAAATGCTTTTCATGGCGTGCTCAGGGGTCACATAAAAATGCTTCTGAGGGCCGCCACTGGCCCACGGTCCTCACTTTGAGCATCACTATTGGAGTTAACTGTCATTAGACCTGCTGTGTACAGTGACACTGTTTAACAGGAGATGTGATTTGGTTATAGTTAATAATTACGCAGTGAAATAGATCTGATTATTGGAGGTTTGGCAGATAATTTATAATTTTCAAATGCGTTCCAAACACACTGGATCTGCGTATACGCTTGTCTCCTGTTTGAAATGATTGTGTCCTGCATTATTATAAACTATGATGAGCTGGTCGTGGGCTGCATCTCCCACCAACCTTGCAGCTTTCGTGCTTGACTTCACTGTAGTTGCCGGCGTAGTTTCTGTGGCTGCTACGACATACAGTATAATACGGTTTTCGAGTTTGCTGTCTGTTGTTGTGTAAAACGTATAACTTTCATTCAATTGAATACAAAAATGGGAAATGTCGCCCAGCATTTAGTATGAAATATAAAGACAACACCCAGCTCAGACGGACTTCCAGCCTCCTTGACAGCAATGTTCTCTAAATACCTTTTAATCTTGAGCAGCCAGTTTAAGTTGAATCAAATGAGTGAAAAGGTGTTTTAGCCTCCTGTAGTTCAATGGTTCAGTGCTAAAGTTACTAAAAGTACTCAAACAATGGATCTTATTGACAAAGGAGGAGATATTTTAGTGCAGTCCTTATGTGTGAAGATCATTTACTCACTAGGACAACTGAGCCAACTCCATCTGCTTATCTGTGTTAGAAGCATTTTATTAAATGTTGTGGATTCTTTCCCTTTTCTCCCTCCTACTTAAAATTGCAGTCATGTACATGTGATGTACATGTTTTAACAGGTGCGTATATCAGTTATGTCATTGTTCCCTAAAACTATATTCAGTTTAAAAAACAACAGACTTTTCACACTCTGATCTGTGAATAACTTTCAGTCAAAATGTTTTATATGTAGATGTTTTTATGTTTCAGTGTGAGCAGACATTTCAGGCACTGAAGCAGGTAAGTCAAACCCAAATAATACCCTGTCGACACAAAAGTTTTATTGTTTATAGTAGTTCACTGAGATACAACACCTCCGTTTGCCACCAACCATCAGTGCAGGGCAGGAGACCTATGTGGCCTCAGTTTATTTTGGGAAATGTGTGCAGACACTATAATATAATCGCCCCAAAGATGTGACTGGAGAGTTAAGTCCTTTGATCGACGTCCTGTTTGCACATGTCTGATTTATGTTGAGAGCAATGACGGTATGTTGAACAGTATTTGTTGCTCAGTCAACAACAATCATTCCACCTCTTGCGTACCGGCACTGACTAACCCAAGACATCACCTGCTTCTTATAGAACCACAAAGGTCAGTGCAGATGTTCGTGTTTGTCTGGGTATCTGCCCGATTGAAAGTATTTCTATGGTTTCATTTGAGGCCTCTTACCTCAGTTGCATTCTTTTTTTTTTTTTTCAAGGTGTTGGAAGGCAAAGATTGACAGTTGGCCGTGTTTTTGTTTTGGTTGTCTGTCCTGCAGCTGTTGGGTTCTGGTCTCATTGGTCATCAGTCATTTTTTCCAGTGACTAAGCATCATGTAGCCCCTCCCCGGGTGTCCTTGGCATTGGGAAGTCACAGTTGCTGACTGCTAGAATCATTAAAGTCTGTGATACCCTGTTTGATCTCAAAATATAATACCAGAATTTTTCCAGAACCTGAAAAATCCTCTCTACCCGTCACAAAGGGGTCAGTCACTCAGTGTTTCTAGCTGTGCGAATAGTTTTGGGTCTATATGCCGAGGTTTTGAGATATCCGTCAATGCAATAAAGATAAATGCAATTTCATTTGTGGCATTGAAAATCACAATCGCAATGAAACTAATCCACCGAACAAGCAATCGACAGTTTTCAAAGGGAAGAAATCTTCACTAAAAAGTAGCTCCGATGAAAACAGTTGACAGTGAGGTCTGGATAATCCAGAGATTATGGAGGGGCATTGATTTTGGAAGAACGTGCTGCTGTAAAACACTTTCAATTTATTTGCAATGCAGCTGCCACAAACAAAAAACAAATTTTCCTCCTCTATATTTAAGTCAAGTCAGAAATATTGAAGATGGATAACTCAAAAGTTGAGCTCTTGATACTGAAACCTTAATGTCAGATACTGAATGCCTGCCTGTGTTTAGATAAAGTGGAAAGACCAGTCTTAAAGACCAATTTAGTAATCATTTAATAATCGAATTTTTAAATTATATATTGAAATGTCTGTAATTTAGGTTTATTCACCCTTTAAAGTGTGACTACTTTTTCAGTTTTGCAGATTAAATGGGATGTTGCTAATGAGGACCAACCAGCAGTCATCGGTGCATCACAGAATGGAGCCCTATAACCACTCTCCAGAGAGAGAGAGAGAGAGAGAGAGAGAGAGAGAGAGAGAGAGAGAGACACTCAGCTGCTGCTGTCCATCTTGGTCCCTGGGTAGCACCCTGCTCCTGGCACAAAGAGTGAGAGCACAGATATTACATACCAGAGAGATAGAGGCACATCATTTGAAGAAAGGAAATGTGCATATGGCACATTTTTCATTCTTTGTCCTGTTTTGTGTCACAACATCTACATATTTTCCATTTAGTTTCTTTCAAAAATTGCAATTAAATCAAATCATAGCTGCCGCTGGACCTCAGTGGCATGGTCTATGTTATCTAGAAATAGTTCTTGGTGTATTTTTAAATCTCAAATACTTTTTATGCACTCAGATCATGTAAAGCTCAAGTGGCAGTCTGCTCCACCGCTTTAAAAATGTGAAATTGTTTTACCTGAGTAGCAGCTTCTTGTCCTGTGAAACGCTGAATGGAATTTGTCTAGTCTGTTTATAACAAGGAAGGAATATATATATATAAATACATATACATATATATATATAGAACTGCTTCTAGAGCTGACCTGTTGGTCGTAAAGTTTGAAGGTTTGAAGGGAACAAGGTTGAATTTAATTTCCGTTAGCATGTGAGGCTAAAACCACGACAAATGTATGCACAGTGCATCAGTACTTCTGTCCCCGGTGGTCGAAGATGTATCATGTCAGATGTCCTCCTTTTCATTCCAAAGCAAATGTCAAAGCCTGCACAGGGTGATTCATCATTCGTTTACAGGCTTTGTCCTCAGTCCAAAGGGCATTGGTGGTCTATCAGACTTGGATCTTTTTTCAGACACAGTCAGATTTTGGAATACTAATTTGTGGTTCATGTTCATATAGTTGTTTCTTATTTTCTGTCTCGCAGCTCCTCAGTTTGATGCTGACCTGATTCTTGACAGGACCTAGCCAGCTCAGGGTCAGTTAACCGATGACCTCAACAGATCTGGCACTCACAGAACTGCCGGGCCTTCAGCCAGTCATCTACTCACAGACTCATATCCTTACACATGGGCAGACATATTTCCAAACCTCTCACACACACACACAAAAAAAGACATGCATTTGCCAACATTACAGCTACCACACAGACATTCCCACAGTGGTACTGTTGTCGTCGGGGTCTACTTTTGTTTTCTTGAGACCCCACACCACCCGTGCCCCGCTGCCTTCCTCATAACTGTACCGCTGATGCATTAGCCTCAACAGGTGCTCTTTTCTGAAAGGATCACTTAGATATATTTAGATTTGGAAACCTGAGAGCGCCGGCCTGTGATTGGCTGTGTCGGCCACATGATAACCTGGGTAGAAACCGCAGCTGTGTGCTGTCGCCCAGCGTTTCTCTGGAGGGAAGCTGGGGAAGCTTTGGCGGCTTGGGAGACCATTAAACTTTACTATAACTGGTAAGCAAAGAAAAGGAGAAAAAAAGCACAAATATCCATATTTTCTACACCCTGCATGGCTTTCCCTCTGCTTGGATGTCCATCATTTCCATCCTCTGCTGCCATCTGGATCCAGGACAGCTGATTGAGGAATAAGGAGTATAAAGGCTCTGCTTCACACTGAAGGACTTACCAAACAATCCAGAACTGCAAGACTCAAGCAAGATCAGACCAGGCCTTCCTTTGGATGTATCTGAAATTTCGGCAGCAGTCTGCCCATTTTATCTTCTCTCCAAAATCTCAGCACCTGTGTGGCTATTTTGTCCTTCTACCTCAACTGTTGCACCTATTTCCTGTGTTGTTTTACAAAGAAGATTATCATATTTTAATGTAAAGAAAGGGCAATGAAGTGCTAAAAAAAGGTAGTTAGTATGCCAACCTATATTTAACCTGCAGCCTCAGAAGGCATTGCATCTCTGTTTGCTAAACGGAGTCAACCAATCAGGCTGTGGCATTAGCTTACATGTCAAATAGCTGAAGCACTGTTGGGCAGCTGTCGCCAACCTTCATCTAGGAGGCACCGTTCTTTGAGCCGTGTTGTGGCAAGTGAGGGAGGAGGGGTGGTTGTCACTCATTCAAAGGCAGAGGCCTATTATAATCCACTCAGTGTTTCACCCTCCTAATCTGCAATTCTCCCTTGTGTAATTATTGTCTTGACACTTGCTTGTGAGGTGTTTCACACATTTTTATTACTTTGTTTAGGCTTGGGGCAAATCACACAGTCGGACTATAAGTTTGAGGCCCTAGTGGATGGCAAGTGAGGCTTCCTTACTGTCAGAAAATACTGCAGGAGTCTTTTGCTGGTATGACATGCACTTTGGTTGAACATCAATATGTTGATATTATATTTTTGCAGCATGTGTTTGCTTTTTATTATTCCCATTTTGAAAAGGGTAATAGGGTTCAACGGGGGGATGGCTGGCAGCATCCTAAAATGTTGCCGGTACCGTTGTCTTTTGGTCTCTTTAAGCCCCAGAAAATGCTGTTTGAAACTGTGATTTGATGCTTCTGATAGAACATTTGATTTCACTCTCATGTTGTATGCTTCCCCTTTCAGCTTATGAGGCTATACCTCATGCATTCAGAGTTTAAATAATGAATGTAAACTGTCATCTGTGTTTTGTGTAGAACCTCTAAAACCGTCCCATAATGACGGAAGTTGTGGAGGAATATGAGGAATATGAGGAGGAGGAGGAGGAGGTTGTGGACGAGGTAAGTGAACGTCTGCTCACGGAGTTAAATAAATGACTTTCATTACTGTACTTAGTTAGGTTTACTTGTTTCCAGCGTAAATAAGATAAAACCTGAGAGATGGTTTCCTTTGGTTTAAGAGACTGAGGTTATTGACTGAATCTGCAGGTCCAGTTGCAGGCCCTATGAATAGTTAAGTTAGTGACTCCCTCCTGTCAGCAGTTCATGGAAGCAGTCGCTCCTGTCTGCTGGTGGATTCTATTTCAGACGAACACCTTCTGATTGGTTTTACGTCCTGGAACAGCCAACTATAAATCAAAACTATTTCACACTGGAATATTTTACTGGGACATTTTCTGTTGTCCTGGAAAGGTATAGATACCTTTACCAGAGGCCTTGCCTTATGGCAGACGGCCCCACAGCGTTATAAATAGACTGTTGTGTGGTAATTATTACACAACTACCAGATGTGAGATAAAGTCATTTCCACAAATTCCTGCAGATGACTTAACAACATTCATTTAATGGCATTTTTGTGCCCATGCACGCATTTTGCAATGCTGCAGTGGTACCCAAATTACGACTGTATCCATCCCGTATAGCTCAGTTAGTCCCAAATTTGAACTACAAACAACTTGTACCAGTTTCTGGAAGTTACTGTTGTGTCTTTTGTTTCAAATGAGCAGCTGAAATTCATCACATTTCACCCTAATCATATATTTTGGTTGTTCATCACCAGTCCAGTCATACGTGTCTCCAGATAGTGTGATCAAACCTCATATCCCCAAGATTCCACAATGTTTTATGCTGCATTTTGTGTTTGAATTATTGTGTTGCTGACGGTCTCCAATGTGTCCAATGGAAGAGTGAAAACAGAAGGCTAACAGCTTAATCCCATATTTCCTGGTGAAATAGGATTAAAGCTTGCCTCGTATTTGTTTAGATCTAATATTACTGATATCTTATAGGGGAGTCTGAATGATTGCTTTTTGGCTTTTGCAATATTACCTGATTACACCAAGCAATCAGTTGTTATCATTTAGCTCCCGTATAACATATCAGCTGTTTCAAATAGATTTACCATCTTTACTGCAAAGATGTAAATCATTTGGGAGGCGGGACAGGTGGCTACCCACAACCTCAATACACTCTGATTTCACTAGCACTTTCATCTACACTGTGGAGAAAAGTTGCATTGTATTGAGTCAAAAGTAAGTTGGCTTCTTCTTTAATCTACAGAATGGGGAGAAACATAGTGCTGTTCAGGTCGTTTATGAAAACAAGAATGTAGTAAAAAGAGTTTAGTTGTTATTTTAAGGTTTACGTCTTATAAAGCATCACCATTGTGAGGAATTTCTTAATATTAATTTAAAAAATGACCTAACTCCTCAGGTCATTAAGGGGGTGGAGTGTAGAGTTCTGTCTGGCATTCAGACAAATTTAGAAGTGGACATCTACGGCACATTGGCAGAGAGATGGAGTGGAGAGAGAAGTAAAGGGAGGGTGGTGGTGGTGGTGGTGTTGGGGGGTGGTGGGGGGAGGGTTGCAAATGAGATGAGCCACTGTGCTGTAAATCACACTGCTATAGCCTGGAGCGCTTTAACGTCACAGCGCTAGAAATTAGCTTAGGAAAGGTGGATGCATGGAAAAGCTGTCTGACGGGTGGTTTGCGGTGGATGTGTAATACGGTGTTTCATCTACACCTATGGTTCTCCCCTGTCTGCTAGGTTCAGACATTGAAGCCTCTTACATATATTGATAAAGATGATTGAGATGTTCTTTCTCTCAGCTCTGGTTATTCCTATTTGTGGAGGATTGGTAGTTGTTAGTTAGAGTCACTTGTCTCAAAGTGTCAAACCTTATTTGACTGAAAATGTTTCACTGTGATACGTCCTAAGAAGTAGAGGGAAGTGTAACTCAGGCAGACTGTAAGCTAGACGGGCTATTCATGGAACAGTACGCTATATGTGAGAATGCGTTCAGTTACTGCAGTCCGAGGAACTTTACAGGAAAATAGGTTTTTCCTTTAAATTGGTGGATTTCATTTTCCCAAACTACAAAAACTTTTTCCTCTCTTACTTCGAGTGATATCTAACATGCAGAAACGTTTGAGTATAAATCCATATTTTGGCTCTGAGATTTCTGCCTCCACTTATGTACAGTGAGTCAAGTAAAAAAACAGCGACGATGCTTAAACAGCATAATTGTTACTCTGGTTAATCCAGAGAAGCAAAAAGCAAACAGTTTTTTCACGAGACTGCTTCTTCAGAAAAAAATAGGTTCTAAGACTACTGTTTACAGTATGTTCTGTGGATTATTTAGAATAACTAGAACTAAATGTGAGCAAATCTATCTACATGGCTTGATGTTATTACCAGAAGTAAGTGAGAAAGCCTTTTTTGTGAGGTCCTTTTAAAGCTTTTTAGAGTTGTGTGTGAACAGACAAGGGGATTAAAAAGCTGTCTAAACAGTTTGTAACCAGCTGTGTGCTGTAGCAACTGATAACAGTGGTCTATGAAATACAAATATAAGAATAGATATTGTTATCATGTGAGAGCCTGGTGTTTATAGACTTGGTTAAAGAGTTCAGGCTCACGTAACATAGAGGATATTAATACTTCTCTTTCCTCTGTAGAATATAGACTTCATTAGACCGCAGTCACAATTACAGTAAATTCACCTTTGAGGATTATTTCAGTGACGCTATTTGAGAGGAGAAGGAATCAGTTTATTACACGTTAGGAGAAAGATCCCAGATGAAGTGTTTGACAGGACAGCTACTAATACAGGAAGTGTTGTGGCAGTAATTGATGAGCCCCAGAGCTGTGGAAAAATCACCCTCAATCCAATAAAAATGCTGTGCTGTTTCTCCCATAACTTGTTCTGGCAGTTTTGAAACCCCAGAGTATGTCCTATATTTGTAATATGTTGAGCAGATTACAACGACGACTGTCACTGAGCAAAAGAGTCAGTTCTTTCAGGTAAAGCACCTCCTCCCAAGGGTCAACAAATCAATCAGTACAGGATACTCCTGCCGTGTCTTGACATTGGTGCATCCCCCTACCTGTCTGCATGCCTGTATGAATATTCTACTGTCCGGTCATTTCGTTGCAAGCATAATGTCTGTGGTCTTGGCAGGTATTTATGTTCAAGTCTTCACAGTTATTAATCAGAAATCAGTTAAAACTCTGCATGAACATTAAACTTTTCCAGCAATTTGTAACTACATTTTTTAATGCGATCTCCAAGAAGAAATGGCTGCTTTGTTGGGCAGTAATGGCTTCTTGTAATTTAGTTCCCTTTGGCTTGACTTCCCTTCAGATGAGATACTGTAACCCTCATGTATAGGTGTTGCTGAGCGTGGCATTGCATGGCCAGTATCATAGATACTGTACGTGTTACTGTATATTCAGCACTTCCCCTTTACTTGTGTTGGTTTTGTTTGTCCTTCAGTCACCCTTCATCTCAGTACATAATCATATTATTATCCCAACTACTAGTTCCATTTAGAAAGATTTAATGATTAATCATATCCATTTAAGTGTTGACTTGAACCTCTTCAATCATTGAAGGTGAGTTATAAGAGTAATGGGTATATTGCAAACCCACACAAATCAGTATCAGTGTGGAACTTATCTTTGTTATTTGATCAATAAGTTTGAATTAAAGTAGCAAGTACGGCCCCGTTAGTGGATGTAGTTTGACTTCCTGGCCATTATGCTTCCTGTAATCAAGGAACCTGTGTCCTTTTTGTTAAGTGTTAAGTGTAGATTAGCAGCTGATTGTATTTTCCTCCTCCAGTCTGGCTTGCCCACCAGGAGAGTCAAGAAGAAGGTCAAGGTGGATACTTCCAAGTTCATGACTCCATACCTGGCTCACAGCCAGAAGATGCTGGAGCAGTTCAGCCACGTAAGCAACAAGTTTGGGTTCTCAGTCCAAATCAATACTTAACTCCCCTATTTAATCCCTAGTTTGTCTGCTTTAGCATTAGGTGGTTGTGGTTCAAAAAGATCAGACAATTCCTTTTCATTTCATTGTTTTAATTGTATTTAAGTTTTAATTTGCTTCATGCATGATGTTTTCAGTGACGGCAGTTCATATCCTCACTATTGTACTCACTGACAGATCAAGTACCGGCAAGCTTATGACATGTCCAGAGGGAATCCGCCTGCCATCATCACTGATAGCCCTGAAATGATCCGCATCAGGAAGGCCCAGGAGCAGCTCAGTGAGGTACTGCTGAGGAGTGATGGGGTGTTTTCCCCCCAAATCATTTGGGTTTGAGTAAATTAATTTTGTTTCTTATATTTTTATGAAGCTATTCTGTGAATGTGGAGCAGAGATGCTAAACAAATTCATTGGGATTTTTTTCTTTGCGATTCTTTTCTTTAAGGTTTAAACAAAAAGATGAAGGTGAAAGTGAAACTCGGTTCCTCAGACTTGATTTGCTCTTTGCTCTAGTCATGAATAATTAGAAATGACACGTCAACAGGTTAAATACCGCATGGAGGGAAATAAGGCTCGGACGACAAGCTTGTATGATGGCGAGGCCAGAGAGGTCACCCATGTCAAGCGTGTATCTGACCTGATCAGCAAGGTCAGTCACTCTTTTTAAACTTGTCATATTGTTATAAGTAAAAAAGTCATTTGACTGTTTAACACCAGTGCTGTTGTGTATCTCTCACAGGTTCTGTACAGACAGAAGTGGGATGAGACTAAGGACAGGTACCTGCTGCCTCCTGATGCTCCTGAGCTGGTCCTGGCTGTGAAGAATGCTGCTAACTACAGCAAAGTAAGCACAGTGTGCCATTCAAGAGATGTGTTTTATGTCCAAAAAGAGGATTTAAGATGAAATTAGATAAACATAAAAAAGAAAAAATCTTGATTGCATTGGGTAATTCACAACACTTTTTTCAGAAACTTTACACCGAAGACTGGGATCAAGAGAAGACCATGTACTACCCTTACTCCGACAGCCCTGAGCTGCGCAGGGTGGCCAAGGCTCAGGAGGTCCTCAGTGATGTGAGTTGGGTTTACTGACAACACCCAGTTTTAGATACGTGCAAGCTTCTTTTTCTGGAAAGAAGCTTGTAGTGATTCTAGGGTTTGGCAATATGATGATACTGTACATGCAATGACTTTAATATCTCTGGCTTTATGGTGCAAATGTCAGTGTGATCATGTGCCATGTATTTAATTCACTGAAATAGCTGGACAGAGACATTTCCACACATGCTTAATTCTAAAAAAAAAAAAATAGGAAAGGCTGTGACTTCAAGCCAAATGGCAACTTTCCTGGATTGCTGTCATGAGAGCGCTCTTTTTTGCGCTCTTCTTAATGTTTTTAATTCACTATTTCTCACTGACTTTACTGGCAGATTGCCATTCAGCACCCATCACACAGGCAAGCATATTTCTCATTTATGTTCTTTTTTCTCCCCTTCAGAGTCCATTTGTTTGTGCTGAGTCAGATGTCTCATATGTAGCTATTCCCACTCACATTGCAATTAAAATAGTCATTTATGCCCCCCACCTGCTGGTGTAGGGAAAGTCAGCAGTCAATGTGGATGTGATCTGTGTGAGGTAGACTGTGCACTAAGCTGTTGATGTTGAAGAATTAACCACCTCACTAAATTTCATCTCCTACCATGTCATCCCCCCCCCCCCCCAGGTTAACTACAAGAAGGGTCATGATGAGCGCAAGGCCAAGTACACCTCCTTGGCTGATACTCCGGAAATGGAGCTGGCCAAGAAAGTGGCGGATCAGCGCAGTGATGTAAGCAGAACAATCTGAAACTGTCTCTCAAACACATTGTATGAGTGTACGACACTTGAAAGAAGAAACACAGCAGGAAAGAGGAAGACATTTTCTGAATCTTGCTCCAGTACACTTTTTTTCCCCACTTTACAGTTTTTAATTTTGTTGGCAAAAGCCTGGGCAATCTACACAGAACATGCCACCAAAAGGGGCACAAGAGAGGTTTAAACTTGCACTTTTTACAGTGCACTTACATGGAAGCAGGGCCCTCAGAGATCAGAGCCACTGTGAGGGATAACTGGCCACCTGCTCCCTGATATTCCTGGCCATACTAAGCTGGAAGGGAGAGGCCGACGATAGGTTGAAATGACAGGGATTCCACTCATTCCATGTGCTTTATCAAACCGAATATCGAATAAGTTCCTCTGTCGTCTGCATATTAAACTAGAACAAGCTCTTGCATATGTAAAATACATCTTCTTATTTTGATTGTTGTTTGTTTTCACAGCTTAAGTACAAGGCAGATTACAATAAGAATGTGAGGGGACAATGGTGCGAGACGCCGTACTTCGATGTGGCCATTGCCAGGGTGGCGATGGACAACCTCAGCAATGTAAGAGCTCATTACTACATAAGGGGTAGGATTTCATCAGTTGGTCATTTTTTCTGTATCTTACTGTAGATTCCTTCTCCTTTCAGAGAAAATATACGCAAGAATATGAGAACAAGAAAGACCAAATTTATTTCATGCAAACGGACACGCCCGTTTATGACACACAGAAGAAGGCTCGTGTTGCTGCTAGTGAGGTAAGCGCACACAAACACACCACACACAAAGGTACCGGAGTATTTTTATAGGTCCTATCTCATGTGGAAGACACGACAGAGAGTTGACCCGTGTCTCAGAGCGGAGCGTGAGTCAACACGCTGAATCCACTCTGACGCAGGGACACACTGCATTGTGCCCACACAAGCACTGCATTATTGAGACATCTACGTTTGGTTTGTTCTCACTGCACAAATCGAGTGTGTAGTTTCACTAGCCCCCGGTAGCAACGTATCAACGTATCTTTTCAGCTGCTGTATACCTCATAGCCACCCACACATTTACACACAATGCAAACACGCATCGTCGTAGGAAATGATGAAGACGCACCGGCTCCAGCATGACTGACTGTACCAACGTTATACTATATGACTCATTTTCTCAACTGTGTGAATAAACCTCAGCAGCACACTTTCTTCTTACTCACTCTGTTCTCCGTGCTTCTGTTTTCAGGTCCAATACAAGAAGCAATACGAGAAGAGTAAAGCGCAGGCTGATTACAACACGCTCCCTGCCACAGACAATCCTCTCCTCAGACAGCTCAGATATGCCGGCACCATCCTCAGCGATGTAGGTGTCTGAAGAGCACTACGTAGAAAAGAAATTTCAACCACAGCTGGTTTTATGAAATATTATAGATGATATTTTGGGGAAAACAAATGATAAAATCTTAGCGCAGTGGTACAGTTTAACATTACTGGTATCTGTGTATGTTTCCTGTGTAGACAGAGATGTTGCTTGCATGGCTTTGACTTTCTCTTGTTAGACCATTAACTAAAAAATGAGGTGTCTGCTAAAATGATTGAGGTGTTTGTGGATATTAATTGGAGTGTCTGACATGGAGCTCCTCTAAGTAGATTGTCTAGAAGTCAGCTGCAGTAGCCTCGTGAGGTAGCTGACGCTGAAAATGATTTAATTCAATAAAGTTATTACTATTTTACCGACATGCTGCGACATCCACTTCATGTACCATGTGGACAGATTATTTGTTGAGCTTATTTAAGCTACTGGTTTTGATTTATATGTGATTTTTCTTTTTCATATCTTCATTGCAGAAAGTATATAAGGCCAGCTATGAGAAATCGAGGGGATTCAGCATCAACTACTGTGACACGCCCAAGTTTCAGATGGACTCTGTGCTTAAGAAGTTTTCTGATGTAAGAATAATTTAAAACACTTTCTTTTGTTATAAACCACTGGCATCATTGTTTTTCCGTTTTTTGATATACACATTGTTGACTTATTTTTTAGGCACGTTACAAAGAAAAGTATGACAACGAGGTGAAGGGCCACTACATTGGCAGCTATGAAGATCTCTATATGCTTCACTGCCAAAAAATTGAGGAAATGAAGAGTGAGGTAAATCACTGTGCATTTTCTTTTCCATTTTTTTCCTAAAACAAATCACTGGTTTAAGAATTAATTGCATACTTTATTATGTCTTTCGTCACAATTTGTACACGTTATCTTGCAGCAAATGTATAAAGCTGAGTATGAAGACATTAAGACAAGATGCTTCTTCCCTCAAACAATCACGCCTGAATATGAAGCTGGAAAGAAGCTTCACCAGTGTAGCGAGGTGAGTAGTATTGGTTATTTAAGAAAAGTCTTTGCAGTAAATCACATTCACATTTCTCTTGCATGTCACAAAACGCTTCTATCTTGTGGTTTGCAGAAAACTTACCGGCAGCATCCAGACAAAGTGAAATTTACACAAGTGGTGGATTCTCCAGTTCTGGTTCAAGCCGCCATCAACGCCAAACAGCTAAGTGACGTATGTATGACTTTGTGGACCACCTCCTCTTTGTACTGATACAGAATGCATCATGATTTATATTAGTCATTCGCACATATTACTTTTCAGTGTTGCTATAATTTGAATTATTTCTGTATTGTATGTTCACATAAGTCATATAAGTGATTCCTCTGAGATTTTCCGCTGTTTCGAATGCCATTATTTTAATATTGTCCATTTATTGACTGAAATAGCTACAATTACCAGCTAATGCTCCAGATCAAATTCTCCTAGATATGCAGATCACCTTAAAATGTGCCCAATCATCCACGTAGCCCAGCTGTCTTTCTGTGGGCACCATGGAAACTGGAGAGCCATCTCTCTGTAGTATAAATAGCAACAAGCATTCAGTTGGCCCAGAATAAACCCTGTGATCAGAGAGGAGCTGGGGAGGCAAGAAAAGGGACAGTCAATATGTCTCCGCTAGAGTCTCCAGCTCATACACTGCTGCCCTCCAGTGACAGGAAATCTAATAACACTTTACTTAAACTTGTCTTGTCTGGAAATTACTGTACAAGTACAATGAGCAGTAACCTATAAACAGAGGGATAAAAACACAATTTAATCACTTTGTTCTCTTTGCAGTTGAACTACAAGGCGAAGTATGAGGAAACAAAGTTCAAGTCCAGTCTGCCCCCAGACTATCCCTTATTCATCCAGGCCAGAGTTAACGCTTTTAACCTCAGTGATGTAAGTAACTGTTTATTTGTTAGTACGCTAAACTTCGTTTCTAGAATTGTGTTGCTGTCGGCTTTAATTTGGGGTTAATTTTGTGAATCATGTGGTTCTCTCCTTGCAGAACTGTTACAAGTATGATTGGGAGAAATCCAAAGCGAAGAAGTTTGAGGTCAAGGGTGATGCGATCTCGATCCTCGCTGCCCGCGCCCACACAAACATTGCCAGTGATGTAAGTACGCCACAATGTCATCCTTTATGGTTTCAGTATTCTCTGCTTGCTTTGCATTTTAGTTCCTTTTAGTGCCCAGTTAGTTTTTCATTAATTTAGCAAGTGATCACCTTTTGCTCTTCTTCTTCTTGCAGGTGAAATATAAGAAGGAGTTTGAGAAAAACAAGGGACAGATGGTCGGAGCCCTCAGCATTAATGACGATCCAAAGATCTTGCACTCTGTTCATGTGGCCAAAATCCAGAGTGATGTAAGTCATTAGCTTTCCTTGGGACTAAATTACTTACATTTCCCCTAATTTGAATTAATCAGAGCTCACATAGGAGGGCATTCTTAAACGATCTCTTATTGATGTCTCCGCAGCGTGAGTATAAAAAGGACTATGAAAAGATTAAGACCAAGTACCATACACCACTGGATATGATGTCTGTCACCTTGGCGAAGAAATCCCAAGCAATTTCCAGCATGGCTGGATATAGGAGCATCAGCAACAAATTCTTCCTTCCCTACGACAGTGTGCTGTTAGACTTGGCCAAGAAAGCCAACATCATCCAGAGTGATGTGAGTATAAACAGACTTTACAACATCTTACTGCTGGAGGTTTTATTTTTGGTTTAATCATTGATTAATCATGTATTCAGTGACACCGTTTGAATTTCTTTTGTTTTTCTGCATCACAGAATGAGTACAAGTCTGACTACAACAGCTTTACCAAGGGTTCCCCATGGGTCCCCTATGGCTCC
This sequence comes from Pempheris klunzingeri, assembly GCF_042242105.1. Classification (NCBI taxonomy): domain Eukaryota; kingdom Metazoa; phylum Chordata; class Actinopteri; order Acropomatiformes; family Pempheridae; genus Pempheris; species Pempheris klunzingeri. The sequence continues at coordinate 24,619,578 of NC_092021.1, forward strand.
ATTGATGTGGAAAAGAATAAGAGAGCCGCTGATATCCTCAGTGAGGTATGTGTGCAGCACAGTGCTACGCGTCCTTTCAGTCTTCTTGTATTCACTTGCCCTCTTTGCAAATGATGAGTCTTTACATTAAAAAGGACACATTTGATAGTTAGCAGAATATTTCACATACTGTCCTAATTAACTTGTTTCCTACAGAAAAAATACAGACAGCACCCAGATACGATCCCCTTCACATCCATTGACAACCATCCCATTATGATGCAGGCCAAAGTCAATCAGCTTCAGAGGAGTGACGTGAGTCTACTGTCACTCTCACAGAAGAAATATTTCTGCACTGTTTTTTTTTTTTCTAAAATCAGAAGATTCTATTGTTAATATCTTTATTTTGATTCAAATACAGCTCATTTGACTTCTGCCCTTATTGCTATCTTGTCCTCCAGCTGTTCTACAAGAGAGGTCTGGAAGAGGTCCATCAGAAGTACTCTCTCCCTCCTGATGTCCCTCAGTTCATCCAGGCCAAGTGCAATGCCTACAACATCAGCAACGTAAGGCACAGAAATACTGATCAGCCTCTTGACTTTTATCAGTCAAATCTTCTTCTTCAAATCCTTCAAGTCTTCTTTGTAGTGGATCCATGCCAAACTTGAGTGTCCATATCTTTTGTTGTTGCTTATAACTGTAATCTGTCATTTCAGAAAAACTACAAACATGCCTGGCAGGAGATCATTGCTAAAGGTTATGACCTGAAGCCCGATGCTATCTCTGTTATCGCCGCCAAAGCTGCCAGACATGCTGTTAGTGATGTAAGTATCTTGAGGTCATGCTCATACTCAATTTTAGCATGCACCGTACCAGATATAATGTTCTTCTTCTTGCATCACATAGTAAATAAAATTCTAGATGCTAAATAATAGGGATGTTTTATGGCTTTTACCCTGTAGGTCCAGTATAAAAAGGCTTATGAGAAGGCCAGAGGCCACCATGTTGGCTTCCGCAGCATCCAGGACGATCCTCTGCTGGTTCACTACATGGCGGTGGCCAAGCTGCAGAGCGACAAGAACTACAAGAAGGACTATCACAAGGCCAAGCTGAAGTATCACTCCCCAGTGGACATGATGAGTTTGATCCACGCCAAGCAGGCCTCATCAGTGCAGACCTACATTGGCTACAAACAGCACCACCATAATTATTTCCTTCTGCCTGACTCGATGGGTCTGCAGCGGTGTCGCAGCATGAACTACAATTCCAGTGATGTAAGTAGAATTAACACTTAAAAGCCCCCAAGAGACCAACAGAACTTTCTTATGGATTATTAGAACCTAATAAAGCACTAGAACCTCCTCAAAGACAACTAGAAACTCTTAAGAGGCTGTTTTTTGTGTCTTAGTGTAGGTAAATACTTTATGTCTTTGCTAAAAGATGGTGTTTCTGCAGGTCTGATGATTAACACTTCTCACTTCTGCTCTCCAGTTTAACTACAAACTGGATTATGAGACCTCAGTCAAGGGAATTGGCTGGGTTCCCATTGGTTCCGTGGAGGTGGAAAAAGCCAAGGTAGCAGCAGCAGCCCTGGATGAGAGAAAGTATCGCCAGCACCCTGAGAAATTCAAATTCACCAGTACTATTGACTCAATGAGCATGGAGCTGGCCAAGACCAATGCCAAGATCCTGAATGCGGTGAGTGGAAGGAAACAGAATAACGTCTTATATAATGCTATCTAATTTCTTTTCACAATACACATAAAACGATGTCTTCGTTGTGATTATGCAGAAAGACTATAAGGCCAGTGGAGAGAAGTTCAAGCACACGTACCATCTCCCTCCTGATGCCCCTGAACTGATGCAGGCCAGATACAATGCTGTCAACATCAGCCAGGTTAGTTGCAAATTCTTGTCTAGTATTTTCCAGTCTTCATGTGCACGTAAAATGTCCAGAAATATTAAATTGTCACTGTATTTGTAACGCACCAATGATGATGATTTTATTTAGAATTACTACACCTACGCTCATCGTCAAGATCTGCTCAAAGGACATCATGTGAAGGAAGATGCCATTCCCATTGTTGCTGCAAAATCTTCCAGAGACATTGCCAGTAACGTAAGTTGTGAATATGCTAATTATACTTCTATTCAAAAGATACTGAATTCAGTTATATAATTCATACCTTACGTGTTTCTTTTACACAGTACAAGTATAAACTGGCGTTCGAGAAGGCAAAGGGACACCATGTTGGCTTCCGCAGCATCCAGGACGATCCTCTGCTGGTTCACTACATGGCGGTGGCTAAGCTGCAGAGCGACAAGAACTACAAGAAGGACTACCAGAAGTCTAAGCTGAAATATCACTCCCCAGTAGACATGATAAGCTTGACCCACGCCAAGCAGGCCTCCGCTGCTCAGACTATGGCTGGGTACAGGAAGATCCCTCACAGCTACTTCCTTCTGCCTGACAACTTGAACCTGCAGCGGTGTCGCAGCATGATGGACATTCAGAGTGATGTATGTTTTCACTTTTCAGCTAAATGGTGTCATACTGCTAGTATTATTGGTGCATATAATATATAAGACAAATGAGTTATATACACAGCAGCAGAACAATATCCACAGTGCACATTGCTGTAAACTCTAATACAGATTTTGATGTAAGAACATGTTTTCCTCTTTATGCCCACAGAATGTCTACAAGGCAGATTACAACAACTTCTCTAAAGGCACGGGGTGGGTCCCCATTGGTTCTGTGGATGTTGAGAAGGCCAAAACTGCTAAAGCTGCGCTGGATGAAAGAGGTTACCGCCAGCATCCCAGTTCTCTCAAATTCACAAGCAAGACTGATGCCATGAACATGGTTCTGGCTCTCACCAACACGAAGCAGATGGACCTTGTAAGAATCTCTTCTCTTGCTAGAAGATACAATTCCTGTGCATTTCTCACATCTCTTACAATGTGTTGAAATATTAACGGATGTCAGACCAAAAGTTCTCCTGCAAGGTGTTTCAAAAATTCATTAGGTTTTGCTGTTCTTTCTCCTTCCCTCTAGGCTTCATACAAAGCTTCTGGAGAGAAGTTCGTGCACACCTATCATCTGCCAGCTGACAGCCCTGAGTTCCTTCAGGCTAAATTCAACGCCCAGACCCTCAGTGAGGTAAGAGCAAAATGCATTTATTGTTTTATTTGCCAAATATGCAAGCGAACAGAATATTTATTGCTTGAAATGCCAGATGTTTATCAGATGTGTACAAAACATTACTGCAACATTTTTCTGTTTATCCACAGAGTCATTACAAGCACAAGTGGCTGGAAGATATAGCCAAAGGATACGACATGAAGCCTGATGCTATTTCTGTCCTGCATGCCAAGCAAGGCCGACATATTGCCAGTGATGTATGTAAATCATAAATGTATTCAGCACTTTTCTCCTTTTCCCCATATAACTGAAACAATCACTGGCAGCTACAGGTAGCTAACTTCTTTTCCTTTTTCTTTCAGGTCCAGTATAAAAAGGCTTATGAGAAGGCCAGAGGCCACCATGTTGGCTTCCGCAGCATCCAGGACGATCCTCTGCTGGTTCACTACATGGAGGTGGCTAAGCTGCAGAGCGACAAGAACTACAAGAAGGACTACCAGAAGTCTAAGCTGAAGTATCACTCCCCAGTAGACATGATGAGTTTGACCCACGCCAAGCAGGCCTCTGCTGTTCAGACTTATGCTGGTTACAGAAAGATCCCTCACAGCTACTTCCTTCTGCCTGACAACTTGAACCTGCAGCGGTGTCGCACCATGAATGTCCAGTCAAGTGATGTGAGTGGCAATGAGAGTTTAATCTGTAATTAACCATGTTGAATCTAAAGTGTGTGCTTCATTGACACATTTGTCATTCATCTTAACATCAGAGCTAATAACATCACAACTTCATTGTCTTGTTTTTTTGTTTTTTTTTCAGAGTGATTACAAGTCTGAATGGAACAACTTTGTCAGAGGTGTTGGGTGGGTTCCTATTGGCTCAATTGGAGTGGAGACTGCTAAAGTTGGTGGTCAGATTCAGAGTGACAATTTGTACCGCACTCATCCATCCACCTTCAAGTTCAGCAAGCTGATGGACTCCATGGATGTGGCTCTGGCTACCGCCAACAACCAGATCATGAACAAGGTGCAGCATATTCAAGTGTAGAGTGCAGCATCACAAAATGAATAATAAATGACAATCTTGTTCATAAGCATCATTATTAATAGTTTTTTTCCCTGGCATCTTAATTCACAGAAAGCATACACTGCAGCTTGGGAGAAGGACAAACTGACAGTCCACATCATGCCAGATGCTCCTGAGATTGTCCTGGCCAAGGCTAATGCCCTCAACATGAGCAATGTAAGGCATTAAATTACATCACATAATCTATATAAAAATGTTTTACTAATCTCATTTTATTGTATTCACATGAATGTATATGTTTTCTCAGAAACTTTACAAAGCTGGTGTTGTGGAGATGGCCAATAAGGGCCACAACCTCAAAGCTGACGCCATCCCAATTGTGGCTGCCAAGTCTGGTACCACCATCGCCAGTAATGTAAGTTGGAATTAAATTCAGCAACTCAGGACATGTATCTACTGTAACCCACCACACATGGTAAGCAAGTGTTTATTTTCTGTCACAGTACAAGTACAAGCTGGCATACGAGAAGGCCAGAGGCCACCATGTTGGCTTCCGCAGCATCCAGGACGATCCTCTGCTGGTTCACTACATGGCGGTGGCTAAGCTGCAGAGTGACAAGAACTACAAGAAGGACTACCAGAAGTCTAAGCTGAAGTATCACTCCCCAGTAGACATGATGAGTTTGACCCACGCCAAGCAGGCCTCTGCTGCTCAGACTATGGCTGGTTACAGGAAGATCCAGCACAGTTACGCTCTCCTCCCTGATGCCATGAACCTAGTGCTGGCTCGCACCATGAACACCCAGTGTAGTGATGTAAGTTTGAAAAGTTAAATATCTGCTGTGCTATTTCCATTATATTTATATCAGTTTGTAACGACAGATAACAACTAATACTTGTAGTATGATCCCTTGATTCACGAGGTCTTAAATTTCCTTTTAGTGGGACTGAAGTGTGTGCTTCATTGACACATTTGTCATTCATCTTAACATCAGAGCTAATAACATCACAACTTCATTGTCTCGTTTTTTTGTTTTTTTTTTTCAGAGTGATTACAAGTCTGAATGGAACAACTTTGTCAGAGGTGTTGGGTGGGTTCCTATTGGCTCAATTGGAGTGGAGACTGCTAAAGTTGGTGGTCAGATTCAGAGTGACAATTTGTACCGCACTCATCCATCCACCTTCAAGTTCAGCAAGCTGATGGACTCCATGGACTTGGCTCTGGCTACCGCCAACAACCAGATCATGAACAAGGTGCCGTATCATTAACTGTACTCTAAAGTGTAGGGCCACAAATGTGTTATTGTTAACAATATTATTCATAAGCATCATCACTCATTTGTTTTCCTGGCGTCTTAATTCACAGAAAGCATACACTGCTGCTTGGGAGAAGGACAAACTGACAGTTCACGTCATGCCAGATGCTCCTGAGATTGTCCTGGCCAAGGCTAATGCCCTCAACATGAGCAATGTAAGGGGAATCCATGAAACTGATCATTCAACTGCTTGTAATAGCTGATATTGTGTATGGTTATCTTATTTTTATGTCTTTTACAGAAACTTTACAAAGCCGGTGTTGTGGAGATGGCCAAAAAGGGCCACAACCTCAAAGCTGACGCCATCTCAATTGTGGCTGCCAAGTCCGGTACCACTATTGCCAGTAATGTGAGTTGTTGCAAACTTCCTGCATGAAATCAATATTCATAACACATCTGCTAGAATTCATATTATATAACAAAACAGTCTCTGTGAATGACAAAGTGCGTGTTTGCTGTCACAGTACAAGTACAAGCTGGCATACGAGAAGGCCAGAGGCCACCATGTTGGCTTCCGCAGCATCCAGGACGATCCTCTGCTGGTTCACTACATGGAGGTGGCTAAGCTGCAGAGCGACAAGAACTACAAGAAGGACTACCAGAAGTCTAAGCTGAAGTATCACTCCCCAGTAGACATGATGAGTTTGATCCACGCCAAGCAGGCCTCTGCTGCTCAGACTATGGCTGGTTACAAGAAGATAATCTCCCACTACACTGTGCTGCCTGATGCCATGAACCTGGAACTAGCTCGCAACATGCAGTTCATTGCCAGTGATGTATGTAGAGAGTTTGATTTAATTATCTTGAAATTATGTTTCTTTGCAGAATATTTTAAAACATTTAGAGATATTAATGCTATTATAACTATATGTAGCTGTGGTGCATTTTGAAGGAATACTGTTTCTCCCTCAGAACCAGTACAAGAGTGAGTATCAAAACTTCCAGAGAGGAATAGGATGGGTTCCTATTGGATCGGTGGATGTTGAGAAAGCAAAACTAGCCGGTCAAATCTTAAGTGAGGCCCGATACCGTCAACATCCGAGCAACTTCAAATTCACCAAGGACATGCACTCCATGGATCTGTCGCTGGCCACAGCCAACAACCAGATTATGGACAAGGTACTTATAGGACCTCCTCTGAAATATAGGTAAATATCTCTTCTCTAACATTTATGCCTAAGATACTGAACCAACAACTGAATTTCGTTTTTAGCAATCATACATAAAAGCATGGGAGACCGACAAGACTTCGATCCACATCATGCCTGATGCAATGGACATTGTTCTTGCCAGAGAGAACAAGAAGAACTACAGTGAGGTGCAGTGTGATATCTTAATCTTTCTACACATTACTTTTTTACATCTGTCATGGTTTGTAATGAAAAGAAAAACTTGTGTCTCACTGACGGTATAGACTATGACAAAAAAGAAATGGTGCATTAGTATATTCATTTGAAAGAAGACATGCTTTCATTAATGAAAAATGTATATTCTGTCTCTCTTCAGAAACGGTACAAATTGGACAATGAACTGTCCAAGAAGAAGGGCCATAATGTTCGTGCCGATGCCATTGCAGTCCAGGCTGCCAAAGCCTGCACTGCTATTGCTAGTGATGTAAGTATCCGTGTGGTTATTTCTATACTGTGCTGCCTACTGTATATATTATGTCTTATGCTTTCTGCCTCACGAGTTTGATTATTAAATCTCACACTTTCTTTTTTAGTACAAGTACAAGACAGGATACCGTAAGCAGGTCGGTCACCACATTGGCGCTCGCTGCATACAAGACGACCCTCTGCTCATGCTGGCTCTGAACTCAGCCAAGATCGCCAGTGATGCCCTGTACAAGAAGGACTTCAACAAATCCAAGACCAAGTTCCACCTGCCAGTGGACATGATGGCCTTTGAACTGGCCAAGAAGAACCAGATCCAGGTCAACCACGCCAACTACATCACCCGCCTCCACAACTGGACCTGCCTGCCAGACTCCAATGATGTCGTCCAGGCCAGACATGCCTATGACCTGCAGAGCGATGTGAGTATGATCTTTTTATTTATTTAGATCATTGGAAGTCATCATGTTTGTGCGTTTATACGTTGGAATATCTGTGACCATAATAAACCCTTTTTGCTTTGTCCAGGCTGTGTACAAGGAGGAGCTGAAGGTGCTGCAGGGTATTGGATGGGTGCCTATAGGGTCAATTGATGTTGAGAAGGTGAAGAAAGCTGGTGAGATCCTGAGTGAAAGAAAGTATCGTCAGCACCCAAGCAACTTCAAATTCAAGTGCACTACTGAGGACATGCCCTTGGTGCTGGCTAAGGCCAACGCTCAGGTTATGAACAAGGTATTTATTTTGCAGTCACACCATTTTATTGTGTTTCATAGTCATGTTGTGTTTTTGAGAAGCTGATAAAACTTAACATTACAACAAAAATAACTATCGTTAAGTGTAGAGTATCTGAAAAATGAGGAGGGCAGATTAATCGAGGCAGAATATAAATTTTTATACCATATATTTTTCACACGACAATAATGCCCAAGTAGATGATTTCATCAATCGAGATTTTGAATTTATGAGTATATAGATGACTGTAGTTGATTTGAAAATTATTCTATTATGTTAAAAGAAATTGCTGCCATTTCTCTGGCTCTGTGAAAAATAAAATCACATCATCTGCATAAAAAAGTACGTTTACTATTACTAATGTTTAAACTTAAAATATTTATGCGCTCAAGAAAATAAATCTGAGGATGGCCGTCTTGTGATGACTGCTGCCATGGAGCTCTGTTATACATTATTTCTCAGACATATATTTGATATAATTTGGACCCAAATTGAATGTTTACGAAACTTAGAAAAAGTGTCAGCCAGCTCGGTTGATAACATCACATGACTGACTAGATTCAGCACAATAAATCATATTCAGAACTTGTCTAACGTTATCAGCAGAATATTTTTCTAGTATCAGCATTAATTTAGTTTTGATTGCATGCTAATGAGATCTCCTTAAAGTTTTTGTTTTTTTTGTATGGAAGTTAAACCAAAAAAAATTTGATTTTGCAGAAAGCTTACAGTCAAGCCTGGGAGAATGACAAGACCACTGTTCATGTTATGCCTGACGCCATGGATATTGTCCTTGCCAAAGCAAACAAAGTCAACTACAGTGTGGTGAGTCCTTCTCAATTATTCTCATAAAAGTTAAGTTTTTGTCATAACTTTTGAAACATTGTCTTTTTTATACATCACCATTTTTCAAAGGATGCTTGAAGCTATTTTGTAATTTTCTTTTCTTTTACACAGTCAAAGTACAAGCAAGCAAATGAAGAGGCGAAGAAGAAGGGATACGACCTGCGAAATGATGCAATTTCCATTCTTGCAGCAAAGGCTACCAGGGATATTGCCAGCGACGTAAAATAATTTAATTTCCTCTCATTACAATTAGCACAAATAATATTTCCTCTAAAATTTTGAAAAAATGGACGTCATGAAGTATTAAAATCATTTTATTGTTTTAGCAGTGTATTTTAGTCATGATTGCATAATAGATTTGGAGTTTTTTTGTATTGTATTATATTATTTAATTTGTACATTAGTAAAAATTTTAACAATTAAGTACATGATTACTTGCCTAACGCACACTGAAATTGATCCGCCCCAAAATCTTAAAGATATTACAAATGGTCATTGCTTTAAAATAAATGTAATGTTTTGATCAGTTGTTTTGTGCCTCATTTGCAGTACAAGTACAAGACAGGATACCGTAAGCAGGTCGGTCACCACATTGGCGCTCGCTCCGTACAAGACGACCCTCTGCTCATGCTGGCTCTGAACTCAGCCAAGATCGCCAGTGATGCTCTGTACAAGAAGGACTTCAACAAGTCCAAGACCAAGTTCAACCTGCCAGTGGACATGATGGCCTTTGAACTGGCCAAGAAGAACCAGATCCAGGTCAACCACGCCAACTACATCACCCGCCTCCACAACTGGACCTGCCTGCCAGACTCCAACGATGTCGTCCAGGCCAGACATGCCTATGACCTGCAGAGCGATGTGAGTATGATTTTTTTAGATTTAGGTCATTGGTAGCAATCATATGAATGACTATATTTCAGAATATCTGTGACCATAATAAACCCTTTTTGCTTTGTCCAGGCTGTGTACAAGGAAGAGCTGAAGGTGCTGCAGGGTATTGGATGGGTGCCTATAGGGTCAATTGACGTTGAGAAGGTGAAGAAAGCTGGTGAGATCCTGAGTGAAAGAAAGTATCGTCAGCACCCAAGCAACTTCAAATTCAAGTGCACTACTGAGGACATGCCCTTGGTGCTGGCTAAGGCCAACGCTCAGGTTATGAACAAGGTATGAAATCTTCAATCCTGAAAGTGTTATTAGGTGTAAATAATATACAACGACTTGGTTGAACTACACATACTGATATGATAAGAAAAGCATCCTCTCATAACAATGCATTCTTGCGGAATTCATAACAGGAATAATGTCTCATGTTGCTGGTATCTGTTACTGCAGAAAGCATACCATGAAGCCTGGGATAATGAGAAGATGAAGATCCACATCATGCCTGATGCTATGGATGTTCTTCTAGCCAAAGCAAACAATGTGAACTACAGCTTGGTAAGTGGGGAATTACATGTAAAAGAGTAAATTAACTCTAATTTCTGGATTATTTTAAATTAGGGCCTGAATACATGCTGTGTTAATGTGGATATTTTACTGTGATTAGTGCTTACTATATCTCAGTCTTACTAACAGTGGAAAATGCACATACTTATGTCTGTGCGGTGTTTTTGTTTGGTTACAGAAAAAGTACAAACAGGCAAATGAAGATGCCAAGAAGAAGGGCTATGATCTGCGCAATGATGCCATTTCTATCATCGCAGCCCGGGCCGGCAGGGACATTGCCAGTGATGTAAGCTGTCAAATTTTACCCTTGATAAGTTACGTTACATTTATTACTGTGCATGAAACCATGAAACTTTGTCATTTCTCTTCCAGTACAAGTACAAGACAGGATACCGTAAGCAGGTCGGTCACCACATTGGCGCTCGCTGCGTAGAAGACGACCCTCTGCTCATGCTGGCTCTGAACTCAGCCAAGATCGCCAGTGATGCTCTGTACAAGAAGGACTTCAACAAGTCCAAGACCAAGTTCAACCTGCCAGTGGACATGATGGCCTTTGAACTGGCCAAGAAGAACCAGATCCAGGTCAACCACGCCAACTACATCACCCGCCTCCACAACTGGACCTGCCTGCCAGACTCCAACGATGTCGTCCAGGCCAGACATGCCTATGACCTGCAGAGCGATGTGAGTATGATCTTTTTATTTATTTAGATCATTGTAAGTCATCATGTTTGTGCGTTTATATGTTGGAATATCTGTGACCATAATAAACCCTTTTTGCTTTGTCCAGGCTGTGTACAAGGAGGAGCTGAAGGTGCTGCAGGGTATTGGATGGGTGCCTATAGGGTCAATTGACGTTGAGAAGGTGAAGAAAGCTGGTGAGATCCTGAGTGAAAGAAAGTATCGTCAGCACCCAAGCAACTTCAAATTCAAGTGCACTACTGAGGACATGCCCTTGGTGCTGGCTAAGGCCAACGCTCAGGTTATGAACAAGGTATGAAATCTTCAATCCTGAAAGTGTTATTAGGTGTAAATAATATAGAACGACTTGGTTGAACTACACATACTGATATGATAAGAAAAGCATCCTCTCATAACAATGCATTCTTGCAGAATTCATAACAGGAATAATGTCTCATGTTGCTGGTATCTGTTACTGCAGAAAGCATACCATGAAGCCTGGGATAATGAGAAGATGAAGATCCACATCATGCCTGATGCTATGGATGTTCTTCTAGCCAAAGCAAACAATGTGAACTACAGCTTGGTAAGTGGGGAATTATATGTAAAAGAGTAAATTAACTCTAATTTCTGGATTATTTTAAATTAGGGCCTGAATACATGCTGTGTTAATGTGGATATTTTACTGTGATTAGTGCTTACTATATCTCAGTCTTACTAACAGTGGAAAATGCACATACTTATGTCTGTGGGGTGTTTTTGTTTGATTACAGAAAAAGTACAAACAGGCAAATGAAGATGCCAAGAAGAAGGGCTATGATCTGCGCAATGACGCCATTTCTATCATCGCAGCCCGGGCCGGCAGGAACATTGCCAGTGATGTAAGCTGTCAGATTTTACCCTTGATAAGTTACCTTACATTTATTACTGTGCATGAAACCATGAAACTTTGTCATTTCTCTTCCAGTACAAGTACAAGACAGGATACCGTAAGCAGGTCGGTCACCACATTGGCGCTCGCTGCGTAGAAGACGACCCTCTGCTCATGCTGGCTCTGAACTCAGCCAAGATCGCCAGTGATGCTCTGTACAAGAAGGACTTCAACAAGTCCAAGACCAAGTTCAACCTGCCAGTGGACATGATGGCCTTTGAACTGGCCAAGAAGAACCAGATCCAGGTCAACCACGCCAACTACATCACCCGCCTCCACAACTGGACCTGCCTGCCAGACTCCACTGATGTCGTCCAGGCCAGACATGCCTACGACCTGCAGAGCGATGTGAGTATAGCTTCTCTGCTAATTTGTTTCTCTTAGTCTTTTATTTCATGTTTAGGCTACCGTGTACATCTGGAAATTAATTTTACGTTATTTCGCTTCATAGGCCGTCTACAAAGCTGACATGAAGTGGCTCCAGGGCACGGGATGGGTCCCCATCGGCTCGATTGATGTGGAGAAAGCCAAGAAAGCTGCCGAAATCTTGAGCGAAAGGAAGTACCGCCAGCACCCCAGCAGTGTTCCTTTCACCAGCCCCGTAGATGCCATGAACATTGCTCTGGCAAAGAATAACGCTTTGACTATGAACAAGGTAGAATTCATATGTATTTGTATGTTTTTTTTTAAAATACATTTTTGCAATGGAGATTTCTTTCTGGAGATCCGTTAAGTCAATAGAATTATTTGTGGTTTGTTCCAGCGTCTCTACGTGGAGGCATGGGAGAAGGACAAGACTCAACTGCACATCAAACCTGACACTCCTGAGATCATCCTCTCTCAGCAGAATGCTATCAACATGAGCAAGGTTAGTATAATTCTTATTGTACTTGTTGACAAGATGGTCGCTGCCTAATCTGGTGTGAGATCTTGTCCATGTCAACATCAACAAGTCTGGCACTAGTGTTGGAAGTGTGACAATCTTTTAACTTTAATTTTCACACACACTGCTTGTTGGCAGTGCCACAATTAGACCTCCATTTGTTAAAACAGTTAACAAAGGTATTAATATATATCTTACTTTTCAGAAATTATACAGACAAGGTTTTGAGGCCACCATCCAGAAAGGCTATTTCCTCCCAGGGGATGCAATCTCTGTCAAGTCTGCCAAAGCCTCCAGGGACATCATAAGTGATGTGAGTGACTCGTACTGCGCCGTGTGTACGATGTGCATGCTGGTATTAGACATAAAGTGATATTTTGATTTCTAGTTGTAACATTAAACATTTGTCTGCTCATATCATCAGTACAAGTACAAGATAGGATACCGTAAGCAGGTCGGCCACCACATTGGCGCTCGCTCCGTACAAGACGACCCTCTGATCATGCTGGCTCTGAACTCAGCCAAGATCGCCAGCGATGCTCTGTACAAGAAGGACTTCAACAAGTCCAAGACCAAGTTCAACCTGCCGGTGGACATGCTGAACCTTGAACTGGCCAAGAAATGCCAGATCCAAGTCAATGACTTCAACTACAGAACTCATCTGCACAACTGGACCTGCCTGCCAGACTCCAATGATGTCGTCCAGGCCAGGAAAGCCTATGATCTTCAGAGTGATGTGAGTCTCTCTGTGACATTATATAGCTTATCTCAACATATCAGGCCCCGCAGCCGATACTAGTGTTACATCTTTATGCTTTTCCCAACAGGCTGTATACAAAGCTGACATGGATGAGGTCATCGGCGTAGGATGGGTCCCCATAGGTTCAATCGATGTGATGAAGGCCAAGCAAGCCTCAAAGATTCTCAGTGAACGTCTCTACAGGCAGAAACCAGATACAATGAAATTTAAAACTGACATGACTTCCATGCCCATGGTCTTAGCCAAAGCCAATGCTGAGATCATCAACAAGGTAAAGAATATCACATCCCTCTTTTACAGTTTTGCTAATTTGATGAATATTTTCCTTGTGATTACAACTTCTGCTTTTTGCTTTTTTCTGTCTCTCATCACAGAAAAACTACATTTCTGCTTGGGAAGCTGACAAGATTAAGACTCACGTGACCACCGACCTACCTGAGCTTTTGCTTGCTAAAGCTAATGCTTACAACATCAGCAAGGTACATGTGGTCTGCTATGACTTAAACTGGTGTTCTACATCCACTACAGTAACTACCAGTGTTATAGGCATAATACTTTTCATTTTATAATTCAACCATTTTCATTTCTTTTGCAGAAACTATACAGGGAAAATGTTGAGTCGCTCTTCAGAAAGGGCTATGACATGAAGTCTGATGCTGTCTCTGTTGTTGCTGCCAAACATGGAAGAAACATCATCAGTGATGTACGTAACATAAATGAGTGCCTTTCTCTCTGATACTCACTTGTGCGTATTTGTACAGTATTAGCACAGTACTGTTAATTATCACTTCACTTTTTCTCTCTACACAGTACAAATACAAGGCAGGATACCGTAAGCAGGTCGGCCACCACATCGGAGCCCTCAGCGTCCACGACGACCCCCTGATAGTGCTGGCTCTGAACTCTGCCAAGATCGCCAGTGATGCTCTGTACAAGAAGGACTTCAACAAGTCCAAGACCAAGTTCAACCTGCCAGTGGACATGCTGAACCTTGAACTGGCCAAGAAATGCCAGATCCAAGTCAATGACTTCAACTACAGAACTCATCTGCACAACTGGACCTGCCTGCCTGACTCCACTGACGTGGTCCAGGCCAGAAAGGCCTACGATCTGCAGAGTGATGTGAGTATTGAGTTCTCATAATGTATTTTCTGTGCACTGCAAGGATGTATTTATTTTATTTTTAATTTCTTAAAAGGAAAACTCAGTGTGACTCCTCTCCCCCCCCTTGTGACTCGTAGGCTGTGTACAAGGCTGACATGGAATGGGTCAGGGGAACAGGTTGGGTACCAATTGGTTCAGTTGATGTGGAGAAAGCCAAGAAAGCAGCAGAGATCCTGAGCGAGCGGAAGTACCGTCAGCATCCCAAGAACTTCAAATTCACTGCCAAAACAAGTGACATGCCATATGCCCTGGCTCAGGCCAATGCTCAGATCATGGATAAGGTAGAAAATAGCAATATAGTGTTATTTCAGTGTATTTTATTGTTTATTTTATTGTTTTCTTTCTGCAATATTGTTTTTGTTTTCATTTTTATATTTGACGCAGATAAAGTCACATTCACCGTGTTAATTTGTTGTTCACAGAAAGCATATGTTTCTGCCTGGGAGAGTGATAAGATCAACCTCCACATACAGCCTGACACCCCAGAGATCCTCCTGGCCAAGCAGAATAAGCTCAACACCAGTCTGGTAATGCAGTGCCTCTTCATGTAGCTGTATAACCAGTTCCTCCATCACAGATTATTATCATATCATTAACTGTTACGTAACTTTAGCAGAATTAATCGAGTAAGAAATGTAGTTGCTGTCCTTTTAATCACATCTAGTATAAAGAAAATCCATAGACACTGTATTTTGTATTATTGTGTACAGTAGTCACCATAACAGCATCTTTCTTGTTTACCCAGAAATATTACCGTGAAGGCTTTATGGACACCATCAACAAAGGCTACTTCCTTCCCAAAGATGCTATTTCTGTTTTGGCAGCCAGGGCCTCCCGAGACATCGTCAGTGATGTAAGTCAGGACCAATTTTTTTTTTTTAACCTTATCATAGTTCCTTCCTTTTGTAAGTTTACAAGATGCGCTCTTCTGTTTTTATTTCACTGCACTGATTTTACTATAAAACTAATCAAAATATTTACATCCCAAATTTTCAGTACAAATACAAGGCTGGTTTCCGCAAGCAGTGTGGCCATCACATTGGCGCCCTCAGTGTCAACGACGACCCACTGATTATGTTGGCCGCTCACGCTGCCAAGATCTCCAGTGACAACATCTATAAGAAGGACTTCAACAAGAACAAGACCAAGTTCAACCTGCCAGTAGACATGCTGACAATTGAACTTGCCAAAAAATGCCAGCAGCAAGTGAACGACTTCAACTACAGAACTCACCTACACCAGTGGACCTGCCTACCAGACTCCAATGATGTGGTTCAGGCTAGAAAGGTCTACGACTTGCAGAGCGATGTAAGTAACTGTTGAAACAAGAGAGGATTGTTGTCACACCAAAAAGCATCATTACCCCAATGGAAATTGCCTTCAGTTACAATGTTTTATGACCCTGCAAATACAATCTTAGGGTTGTTGGAGTTGGTGTGTTCCCCTAACCTTCTGTATTCTGTGTATTTTCTTCTTCTAGTTCTCAGGTCTCTTGTAAAAGAGATCTTAATCTCAAGGAGACTGCCTGATTAAATGAAGATAAATTCATGAGTAAATAATTAATAAATAAATGAATAGAACTTTTTGAACCTAGAGCTGCATCCAGCAAATTTCCTGGAAACCCCTTCATCCATTTTTGAGGCATCCTGCAGTCAGAACAAAACAAAACCTACAAGAACAAAACCATATCAATATTGATAATGATTGGAGCTAAAACTACTTTTTTGTGTTTTTAGGCCGTGTACAGAGCTGATCTGGAGTGGCTGAGAGGATGCGGATGGTCACCTCAAGACTCTGTGGACGTGCTTAAAGTTAGAAACGCCCAGAATATCATCAATGAAAGGCTCTACCGCCAGCACCCAAGCACAGTGAAGTTCACCAGCGCTGTTGACCTCCCGGTTATTGTCTTGTCCAAGCAAAATGCTGCCAACATCAGCACTGTAAGTAAAAGCGTCCTTCGGCACGTTAAACACTTTCTCGAGTGAGTTTAGAATTTACCACTAAATATTTTGTACAAATATCAGTTTCAGAATAAAGAACTAATGTTGTTGACTTTTTTCTTTTTGACAGAGGAAGTATCGGGAAGTGTGGGATCAAGACAAGCTCAACATTCACCTGCCACCTAACACCCCCACCTTTGAACTGTCCAAGGCC
Source organism: Pempheris klunzingeri (assembly GCF_042242105.1). Taxonomy (NCBI): domain Eukaryota; kingdom Metazoa; phylum Chordata; class Actinopteri; order Acropomatiformes; family Pempheridae; genus Pempheris; species Pempheris klunzingeri. The sequence continues at coordinate 24,636,254 of NC_092021.1, forward strand.
AATGCTATCAACATTAGCAATGTACGTTTGTATCATTACAAACACTGTACCACTTCTGCTTATGTCGGCATGCTTAAAACCTGACGTAAATATCTTCGCAGCATATGAATATCTCATGACTTGAAATGTATTATTCAGTCAGTACGTGATTACTGTGTTTTTGATGTGCTGACACTTAGCCTTGCACTCTTTTTGATCATATGTTTTTTGGTCACTGCAGAAACTGTACACAAAAGCATGGGATGACCAGAAGGCTAAAGGCTACCATATCAAGGAGGACGCTATCTCTGTGCTGAAGGCTAGAGCTTCCAGAGATATCGTCAGCGACGTAAGAAGAAAAATAAGGCTTACATACATCAAATTCATAAATGAGATACTTTCTGACTTTTCATTAACCTTTTATCTCTTCTCTTTTAGTACAAGTACAAGACAGGATACCGTAAGCAGGTCGGCCACCACATTGGCGCTCGCTGCGTACAAGACGACCCTCTGATCATGCTGGCTCTGAACTCAGCCAAGATCGCCAGTGATGCTCTGTACAAGAAGGACTTCAACAAGTCCAAGACCAAGTTCAACCTGCCAGTGGACATGCTGAACCTTGAACTGGCCAAGAAATGCCAGATCCAAGTCAATGACTTCAACTACAGAACTCATCTGCACAACTGGACCTGCCTGCCAGACTCCACTGATGTGGTCCAGGCCAGAAAGGCCTACGATCTGCAGAGTGATGTAGGTTTATAGTGCTCGTGGATAGTATTCATTCATTATTTCGTGGATCTTACGATGACATGTATATTGGTAACATAGCCACGGTAACATATAAACAAATCTGTTCTGTTTCCTCAGGCTGTGTACAGAGCTGACTTGGAATGGATACGTGGATGCGGGTGGATGCCACATGAGTGTGTGGATGTTATGAGGGTGAAGCAGGCACAGAGCATCCTGGCTGATGTAAGTCTGACAACGATTTGTCTCTGCAGTTAGTTGTAAAATCACATGCATATCAAGTTACATGTGAATATGCTTAGAATTCATTTAAGCGGGAAAATAGGGATTTGTATCTTATCTTATCTGTCTCACTGTCTTACAGAGAGGCTACCGTGTCAAGTTGGATGAACAGAAATATACAGTTCCAGTCGACAGAATCGACATGGTCGGTGCAAAGAATGCTGCTGAGGTCCTCAACGAGGTGAAGATGACTCTCTGCTATTCAGATGCTGTTTTGATGCTGTATTGAGTTAAACCACCTCACAGACTAGTAGCCACTAGTAGTTTTTTATGGTAACTGAATTTCTCGCTCTGCTCAGGCCAAATATCGTGAGGCCTGGCACCAGGACAAGACCAAGTACACACTGGTGGACACCCCAACTCTTGCCACAGCCAGAGAGGTGGCTAAGAACGTTCACCCGGTAAGATATATGCTAAATATTTCATTTCAACAACAGTTTTAATCTCTGTTATTATCAGCTTGATAAGCAATACATCATCATAAACCTAAAATAACTGTTTCCCTCTCTTGCAGAAACTGTACACCAAAGCTTGGGATCAGACCAAAGCTACAGGGTACTTCATGCCTGGAGATGCTGTACCAATCTCACAGTGCATAAAGACGACTAAAGTACAGAGTAAAGTGAGTAGTGAGACAAAGTTGCATCTGTTCCCTTTATAATATCAACATTTATTAAAGTTGTTCTTAACTCACCTGAAAGCATGACTGCATGGAGATAATGATTTTTTCCTGTCCTGTAGCATAAGTACCTTGAGGGATACCGTAAGCAGGTCGGCCACCACATTGGCGCTCGCTGCGTAGAAGACGACCCTCTGCTCATGCTGGCTCTGAACTCAGCCAAGATTGCCAGTGATGCTCTGTACAAGAAGGACTTCAACAAGTCCAAGACCAAGTTCAACCTGCCAGTGGACATGCTGCAGTTTGAGCTGGCCAAGAAGTGCCAGAAGCAAGTCAATGATGACCTGTACAGAACCCGCCTGCACCAGTGGACCTGCCTGCCAGACCAGAACGACGTCATCCAGGCCCGCAAAACCTATGATCTCCAGAGTGATGTGAGTGCTAATCACACCAACCGAGGACTAACCTATATTCATACAATAGATTAACAGGAATGTCTAGATGAACTTCCTAATATCTATCTTGGTTTCTGTCTTCAGGTTATATATAAGGCTGACTTGGAATGGATTCGTGGCTGCGGCTGGGTGGCAGCTGACTCTGTTGACCACGTCAAGGTCAAGAAGGCCCAGGAGGTTCTCAACGAAGTACGTTTGCTGTGTAACATTCGGTCTTGTGATTTGGCTGTTTTTCCCCCATTTTTCGTTATTTCATTGTGTCTCATCTCAATGCTGTAATTTCACTTGCAGAGGCTCTACAAGAAGAATGCCAAAGAATGTTTTGGAAAATTCACCCTGATTGTCGACCGCCCCGAGATTGTCTTGGCGAAGATAAACGCTGCCAACCTCAGTGACGTATGTAAAAAATCAACAACTAAATTCATGAGGCATGTTTAATAAACAATAATCACATCTAAAATAATCTGTTGTTGTCTTTCTACTATAGCTGAAGTACAAAGAGACCTTCAATGCAGAAAAGGGTCATTACATTGGTTCAGATGACACTCCTCAACTGGCCCATAGCAGGGAGGTGTCTAAAAACATCAGTGAGGTAATGTAGAATATTTAATCCATTTTCATTCGTTCATTTCTCCATTTATTTCTGATATTTGTTGATCGCACATTGCGTCAGCCTGTTCTTAAACTTTGTGCCTGTTGTTTGTGTTTTCAGAAACTCTACAAACAGAGTTGGGATGAGTCTAAGGCTTGTGGCTACAAGCTGAATCATGAATACATCCCACTTCTCACCGGCAAGAAGGGCAGAGACGTTGCCAGTGATGTGAGTGTCTTACACTTTTTTTTTTTTTTAATCATAGTCCGTGCTGATAAGGCAAAAGCACCGTGACGTTTTCTTCTTACAGTGTGTAAACAAAAATGAGACTTTAATTATTCTGGATCCTTCTAGGTCAAGTACAAGGATTCCCACGAGAAGGCCAAGGGTCACTACATGGCAGCAACCATGGTGGACTTCCCTGAGGTGATGCGCTGTGGAGAGCAAGAGAAGAACAAGGGACTGGTAAGATATGGATAATAGTTCGTCCATTTTTTCCAAGGTTTTGGCAAGGTACGATAAAAGCAAACATCAGATTTACAAAAAATAAGTTAAGCAGGTCAAAACTTTTTCAAAGGCTGGATGTAAGATGTTCAAAATGGTGAAAAGATCACCTTTGTCTTCAGGTAAATGGTCTGTGGCCTGATTAATAGTGTTTAAATCATATATAACTCATTTACATTTGTAATAATACACACAAGATTTATTTTAGGTTAATTAGTTTCACATTGTTAATGCCAATGTCTGTCTGTATGTATGTGTTCACAGAGGCTCTACAAGAAGGACTACAATCTTACCAAGACCAAGAACCACCTCCCGCCTGACGTCATCGCTAACCTGGTAGCTAAGCGATGCCAGGACATGCTGAGCGACGTCCTCTACCGTACCTACCTGCACCAGTGGACGTGCCACCCTGAACAGGAGGACGCCATCCGTGCCCGCAAGACCAATGAGATCCTCAGTGATGTAGGTCCTTCTTCAGCGCATATTTGCTACTTGTACAGACAATGGAGCGAACTCAAGTCAACTGTTTTGAAAAATAATGTTAGACATACAGGCAGCGCACTCAACATAGCCAACCGTATATGTATGATATGTAGTTGATTTGGTGTTTGATAAAAGCTTTCTTATTTAACGTATGAGCAAATCATAGAGATGTTCTCATGAAGTGAGAATTTTCTTTGTTTCTACAATTGTTTGACCAGCAACTCTACCCCAAGACAAAAGTTTGTTATGTCTGCAACAACAGGAGGTTGAATTGATTGATCTCGTTGCCAGGAAGAGATTGTACTAAATTTCAGATGTTCTTTCCACTGTTTGACATGTAATTTTGTGCCTTTTGCTGTTGTCATTCAATAGGTGTTCTACAAGGATGACCTGAACTGGATGAAGGGTATTGGGTGCTTTGTCTGGGACACACCTGAGATCGTTCGTGCCAAGAAGTCCTACGAGCTGCAGAGTGATGTGAGTGGTCGTAATTTACGGTTCATCGAAGGTGTTATTTTTAGAGCCATTCTGGCAATTTAGACGGTAGTTTAATTCTTAAGCTCGCAGAACTGTGATAATTTACCCATGTAATGTCTTCCCTTATAGCTTAAATACAGAGATGCAGCCAAGAAAGAATTCAACAATTACTCCATTGTGACAGACACCCCAGTGTACGTGACGGCTGTTCTGGGTCACACCTGGGCCAGTGAGGTGAGTGAGCCACACTTTTAGAAGCACATATATAGTGTTTGAGTTTAAAATGCCTAATTGAGAGTATTAATTATACTATTGTCATTGTCAGCTCAACTATAGGGAGGCTTACCATAAGGAGAAGCACCAGTACACCACTGTTCTGGATACCGCCGACTACGCCAGATGCCACAACTTCAAGCACTTCTTTAGCAACGTAAGTGAAGATAAACAGATCTCTCTTTCCGTCTTTGACATGATTAAAGATATGAGCTTTGTAAACAACGTGTTGATAATGTTCTGGCTTTTCTCTCAACAGAAAAACTACACTGCTGCCTGGGACAAAATCAAAGCCAAGAGCTACCAGCTTCCACATGACTCGCACGCTCTGCAACACGCCAAACACCAAAAGATCATTCTCAGCAACGTGAGTTCTGTTCATTTCACTCCATATTATTACTATGCTGGGGTTTTCTACACAATTGAGTTTAATCATTGACCTTTAAGAGACAAAATGAATCCTGTTGCCCCCTTAGGTGAAGTACAAGGAGGATTATGAGAAGTTCAAAACCCTCTACAGTCTGCCCAAGTCTCTTGAGGATGATCCTGCCACTGCCCGCTGCGTCAAAGCTGGAAAGCTGGTCCTAGATGTAAGTGACATTTGTTGTGGTGTTGCTGTTGCTGATCTGCACTGTAAGATTAACTCTTAAGTACTTAACCATCATCCGTTGTCCACTTCTACAGCGTCTGTACAAGGAGAACTACGAGAAGACCAAGGCCAAGAACCACATCCCACCAGACATGTTGGAGATCCTGTCTGCCCGTAACACTCAGTCCACCGTCAGTGGGATCCACTACCGCAAGTACCTGCATCAGTGGATGTGCCTCCCTGACATGCAGATGTACGTCCAAGCACGCAAAGTCAACGAGCAGCTCAGCGACGTGAGTAGCTGCCCTCATCTTGATATTCTGTTGTTTAGCCTCAGTAGCTACAGATGGCTCAAATGTTATATTATTTATGGTACTATACCTTCTCTCATTTATGGCTTTATTCTTTTTTATCATAGCATCTCGTACAGTGCAGGATAATGTAATACTAGGAGCTGCCTTCACAATTTTATATTTATTTTTCATGGAAAATTCAAAGAGATGACATTATGTGTTGTGTATAATAAAGAAAAACCAAGTAGAGAAATGAAATATAGTAGAAAATGAAAATGATAAAGAAAGGCAATTTTGGAGCCGTAATATGTGTTTTTCAACACATTTTTCTTTTTTTATGAGTCAAGTTTCATTCAATTGCAGTACAAACATGTCTGTTGCTAAACTTTTATTTTGTTGTGTGCTCTCCACAGATTTTCTACAAGGATGACCTGAACTGGCTGAAGGGTATCGGCTGCTACGCCTGGGACACACCGGAGATCCTCCGTGTCAAGCATGCTGGTGACCTTCAGAGCGAGGTTAGCCAACCAAATATATTCATGGCTATGCCACCTCGTGTACTTGTTCCATACCCTCTTCAGTTATTTGGTTTCCAGCTTTCATTTATCACCAAACATCAGTCAAACAACTTTGGTTTTCTTCCTGTCCAGTAAATCCCCCACAGACTTTTCATACTGCGTAGTGTTTAATCAGAAGCAAAGCTTATTGCCTTGTCTTTTTTTTTTTTCAATTCCAGACAAAATATAGAGCCAAAGGCATTGAGGCTTTCAAGGACTATTCAGTGGTGACTGAGACTCCAGTGTATGAGACGGCCAAGCAGAACGCTCAGAACCTGAGTGACGTAAGTGTCTCTTGAAACATTCTTAACAATTTCCATCTGTATTTCATAACGGAACTAAAAATTGTGACCATACTTCTTTCTTTTCTCCTCCTTTTCCAGCTCAACTACCGCTATGATTACAACACCAATGTCAAGGGCACCAACACTGCTCCTGCTGTTACCATCGAGACAGAAAGGGCACGCATGGCTAACTACATCCAGAGTGACGTAAGATAACATTCCTTAATATTCAGTGTACTTTTTAAGAAATTACCACCACATACTATAGAATATTTTACTTCTGGATAGAGGAAGCACCTTACACAATATGCAGTATGGTGGACACATGAATAATCGCTCCTGGTGGCTAGTTTACCATCAAGGTTTTGATCCTGAAGGTAAACTCTGACTGTGTGTGTTTCTGTGTAGCTGAAATGTTTCCTTCCTCTCACCATGTTGTCTTTACCTCTCTCAGAACTGGTACAAGGAGGCCAACAAGAACTTAATGCCCACTGGCTACTCTTTGCCCAAAGACACCCCTCTCATCAAGCAGGCTAAGATGAACACCATTGTCACCAGCAATGTACGTACTGCCGCTGAATCATCCAATTATCCCGTTCTTTTAGCAGCAATTAAACCTTTTTGTTCATGTAGTTCTGACGTTACTGAGTCATATACTTTTCTACTTTTATTTGGGTAGGTGAAGTACAAGGAGGCCTATGAGATGACAAAGGCTAAGGCCTACACTCTTCATCCAGAGGGTGTCAACTTCGTCACTACGAGGAAGGCTAACAAGATCACCAACGAGGTAAGAAAACACTCTTATTGTTGCGCCAGACACATTAGTGTTGATGGAGATTCACGTTACTGCCTTGTGACACTTCTACTCCATAAATCAGCCTCATGCTGCGTTCTCTTCTTTCCTTTCCCAGCGTCTGTATCGCACGGACTACCACAAGATAAAGGACAAGATCCACACAACCTACGACACCCCTGATATCAAACAAGTCAAGATGAACCAGGAAAACCTCAGCGATGTACGGAAACATATTCAGACACTTTATGTCACTCATGTTCCTATTCTTACTCATGTGACTTAATGGAGGTGAACAGTTTGTTCTAGTGATGCCACATGTTTGTTCCCTTCTCATCCTAGTTGTGCTACAGAGAGAAATACTACAACAGCAGAGGCCAGCTGATCTCTATGCCCATTACGCCCCAGCTGATGCATTGCTACCACGTCAATGAGATCACCAGCGAGGTAAGACACCTGACTTTGACGCAGATTTTTTACAAAGCCAAACATATAGATAACTTTTGTTGAAAATGTTTATTGAAATCATTTTGTGTCTCTAGCTGAAATACAAAGAGGATCTGATGTGGCTCAGAGGCCTCGGCTGCTTCTTGTATGACACCCCAGAGATGGTCCGCATCCGCGACGTCACCAAGTTCAGGGTATGTGTTTCCGTTTTCATTTTTATTTCATAATCACCTTCCTGCAGTGGCATCACGATCATATGGCCTGTTTTTCACTTTTATAGACAAACTATCCAGTGGAGGCTAAGAAGAACCACGCCAACTACTCCGTGGTCCTGGACACACCAGAGTATAAGCGTGTGACTGAGCTCAAGACTCACATGAGCAACGTGAGTCCATTTCCCAAACGCACGTTATCACATTGTATGAATAGCTGCCGAATTGTCAGGACTCCATATGAAAGTACACGTCTTAGCAGTTTCGTAGCTTGCAGTGTCTCCAGAGGTTTGTATTCGGGCATACAGTAAATACTGTGACAGCATTTGACTCGACTTCTTCACTCGTCTGTGTTCAGATTATCTACAAAGCCCATAGCAAGGAGGAAATGGCCAAGGTCACCAGCACGGCCGACGCTGTGGACATCCAGAGAGCCAAATGGGCCCAGCAGCTGACCAACAAGGCAAGTTCATACACACCATCACTAATGTGTTCTTATGCACAGATTTATCTTCTTTTCCTGACAATATAATGATTATTTCTTTCTGTTTCTGTTTGTCTACAGTACAAGTACACTGATATGGCCGCTAAGGAGAGAGTTCATTTCACCCCAGAAATGGAAACTCCAAACATGGGCCATGCTAGAAAGATGAAAGTGGTCTACAGTGATGTAAGACTTCCTCCTCCTCGTGTCTTCTTCATTCTCACATGTGTTTCTCACTGTTTATCAGGGTGTTACTGATGTTTTGTAGCTGGCTTACTGCTACACAATATTAATTACTGTAAACATTCTCAGTGAGCTCAATTATCACAGTTATGTAACAAGAATTCTTTGTTTTCTCTCCTGAACGCAATGATGATTCCTGATGTGTTGCATGAATTATTTCCCTCCTCAGAACAAATACAGAGAACAGTATGAGAAGATGAAGCACAGATACACTGCCATTGCTGATACACCTCTCCTGATCCGCTCCAAGAAATCCTACCTCCAGTCCAGCGATGTGAGTATTATTTTATATATAAGTCAGAGCTCTGAATCAGAGAAGGGCATTTTTTCATTTTTAATTATTTATCTAATTATTTCAGTCTTCCATTTAGCAGTAGAGTTTCAAGATGTATAACAGTATCATAGTAACGTTTAAGTGAAATTGTGATATTAACTTGTTCAGCAGTAGTTTATATCACCTACAATTTAAACTACTCCACCTGGAGAAGCTTCTAATTAAGTATTTCTGTAGCTGATAGAGATTTTTTTTATCCCCTACGATAGTCTAAATGTTTTCAACCTTACCACAAAATACAACCTGAACAAAACAGTGCAAGAAAAGTGGCATTTGCCTTTGAATGACGATGACTGACAGAGAAGAGATGCTGTTAATTCCACTCTGTGTATTTATGTTTGATGAACGTCTGACACATTTTGTTCTTCGTGCCTTCAGCTGCGTTACAAAGAGACCTTCGAGCTCTCCAAGGGCCACTACCACACAGTCAAGGATGCTCTGGACATCACCTACCACCGCAGAGTCACCGATGACATCAGCGAGGTCAGCAGTTGAGATTAGCTGGTTGATTTGATTCACTTGTATATGTACACGTCTATAAGTGACTAATGTTTAACATCATTTTGATTTGTCTGCCTCAGGTCAAATACAGGGAAAAGTACATTAACTCTCTGGGAACATGGAAGTCCATCCCCGACCGTCCTGAGTTCTTCTTCAACAGAATTGTCAATGATAACATCAGCAACGTGAGTATTTAAAATATTTACTCACAATAGATAGGAGCCCATACAGTATCATCGACGCACTATATGATATTTGAATTATAACCCATTTTATTTCCCTCTTTAGGTCAAGTACAAGGAGGATCTGGATTGGCTGAAGGGTATTGGCTGCTATGTGTGGGACACACCTGAGCTGGTGCAGGCTGAGAGGAACAAGTTACTGTACAGTGAGGTGAAGGATCTTATTCGTTCATAATTTACCATTTGTAAAGTCAAAACCTTCATAAAATGTTATAAAAATGCTTGTTTGTTTATATGAAATTTTAGAAAACACCTTATACGACTTTACTTTTTATTGTAGTAAATGAAGGGATCATCGATGGAGTGTTATATTTTCCTGCCTGTTGCCAATAACAGTTTCATTTCTTGGTAACAGAGACTCTACAAAGCCTCCTTTGAGAAGAACAGAGGCAACTTCAGATACACCTGCGACACTCCGTACTTCCAGGCTGCCAAGTTTGCCTCCACCCTCATCAACGATGTGAGTCCCTCCATTCTTTGATCCAATACTTGTATTTTTGCAGCCAAAATATTACTAGTTACCAGAACTAGTTTGTTGAGCCCATTTGTAAAATTGTTTTTCACATTTCTCTGTCTCTGTGCATCTCTATTGGACTTTCAGTTTGGAGGTAAAATAATGTCAAATCTTCGTATTATTTGATTATTGCCTGTAATGTTTATGATCTGTGACCAAATGTTTATAATCTGTCCATTGTTCTTCAAATCAATTTGTTCTAACCTTCCTTGTTTTTCCCTGGAAAAGTCGTATCACATGATAGTGCGCCTTGTTTTCTGGATATTTGTGTGTAACTACCTTCTGACATCCTGAGCAGAGGGCCTACAGAGCTAATTATGAGAAGACAAAGGATAAGTTCACCATAACTACAGATGATCCTAGATACCAGCTGGCCAGGGAGAACAGGAAGATGAGCCAGGTAAACGCCCTGGTCATGCTGAACGACCGGCCTGCCTCCTCTGCTGCTACCTCCAGTCCGGTCCTCCAGACCTCTGACACTGGTGCATGAGGTGGTCGACAGACCTGTCGGCGGTCGTCTTCGTCGCATGGCTCTGACAGTTCTTTCAACACTATAAATTTCTCTCCTTGTCTGTATCTGTCTCTGCTCGTCCTCTGTTTTTCTTTTGGTCGTGTACAGGTTGTTGTAAACAGTGCCACTCAAATAGCAGCTGAAGTGCTATCTTGAGTGAGCAGGACTCTCCTTATTCTGCGCCATCAGAGAGACAGTTTAATCGCTCACTTACTGGTGATTGAATCATGCTAATTAACCCTTTCATGCATGAATTATGATACCCTTTGATAAGTGTTTTTATTCATCTTAATATAAAGATATTTTTACATGTCCAGTAGTTGACATATAGCTACCGATGTACAATTCAGCAGACATGTGATTAATCATGATTTCCTCCCAATATAAAATCAATACTTGGAAAATTTAGCAACTGCATGACTCCTTAGATGTTACTTAATGTCCCCATATTTTTCTTACCTGGAAAGGTTTCTTTTTATAGAAGGTTTGAACAGAAGAAAATGAGCAACTTGGTGTTACTGGCTGTCAGTCGGCCATCTTGAGATGATGCAGCAGCATCCGCTGTAGTGGCTGATGTGCAACTATGTCATCCAAGAAATCTTGTCATACAAGAAAACAGCTTTTGAATAGCTGCACACTGTAGTGACCTCTGTGCATGAAAGGGTTAAGTCAGGAATACATCCAAACGAGCCATTATCAAACTAAGCTCTCCTGAAGATATTGATTTCTGTCACTCTGAAGGCACAGATAAGGACACACAGGACACAAGGATCTCCGGAGTACCTCTCCAGTCCTCCCAGTGTTACTGCTGTTTTTCACGTGTCCTAAACTATGGCATGCTGTGTGTGTGTGTGTGTATGTCGTTGTGTGTGTGGACAGGTAAAATATAAATCCAAAGCAAAGGAGCTGCTAAGGAGTGGCTGCAATGAGCTACTCCGTCCTGACATCCTCACAGCCCTTTACCAGTCCACTATGGGCAGTAAGGTAAACAGACACCGGGTGGTGAACCGTGGTAACTCTGATTCCTGTCCACAAACAAGCAGAAAATAATAATAAATCAGCTCTGTGTACATTCAAGACGTACAGTCATAGATAAAAGTCCTCCCTGCTGTTTCTGGACAAGGTCTTATCACATCAAACACTCACCGTGGTTACACTTCGTCCCTCCATTCAACCCACTTTAACTCTTCAAGGGGGCTTTAACTTCCACACATTCTGCCCTTCTCTTTCATGCTCTAATCCTTTCATCACCCATTCATTTCTTTTCATGCCAGAGCATTAACTCATCTTAAAATGCAGTGCAGTAGTTACCCGACAGCAGACAGGCATATCTAACAAGTAGCAGCTTCATAGACTTCTGTAGAAACACAAGATGTATTTATACTTATTTATACTTTACTTCTCATATGTTTTTGTTTGTAGAGCAGCAGTCTTTTTTCAACACTATTAAATTACCGATGCCAGAAATGTTTGAGTTACTTGACTGTCACTGTCCTCTCTCGAGTAAACCTCGTCTTTATTGATGCCCCTCTGTATATCGGCTTCAGCTTCAGTGAGCAATAATGTAAGATGGACCGCTGGTCACCATGAACTACGAGGCCACTGCAGACTTTAATGACTGAATGGTGGTAACACGTGTCCTCGTCCTCATTTTCACCTCAGAAATAACTCCCTCTGTGTTTGTGCATGATTCATATCAAACTCATGCATGGCACCACTTCACTCATCACACGTTCTGAATGTATATATTTAGTCAGTAAATGATTCTAGATGCTAGTCAGCTGTTTCTGAAGCGGAGAACTGTCCAAGAAAAATGTAATAACTGATCTTCACCTGAATTGACTCTGAAATGTGACTTCTTGTCTGCCATTGTCTCTCTTATTTAAAGTGTCTGAACACTATTTTTCCTTTTCTTGGACAGTTTTTGTCAGTACTTTAGCTGCATAAATTAGAAGTTAGCAAGGCAAGTTGTCAGAATACACACAAATAAAAGCAAATGCTGTAAGCTGAATGTGAACAATACTAACTGTCTTTTGTTTACACGTCCTCCATCAGTGGAAATACAGGGAACAGTATGAACGTGCCAAGGACAAGTTCACCTCTGTTCTGGAGACTCCTCAGTACGAGGCCCACAAACGCAGCAAGAAAATCAGCGATGTGAGTTCTTGATTCTGTTTTTGTCACGCGTCAAGTTTGTAAAACACAAAAAAGTGTTTTGGTGTCTTTTGAATTGCTCCCTGACTTTGTGATGATGATTATCCCTCAGATCATCTACAAGATGGAGTACAACAAAACCAAGGCGAAGGGATACACCCTGCCTTATGACACTCCATATCAACAGCACATGAAGAAGGTCAAAGAGATCACCAGCAACGTGAGTCCCACTCAGACTGGCTGCACTCTTAAACACTTATTCAAGAGGCAGAGGAAGCCATGAAATACATTGTTGTGTTTGATGGTGTGTTTTGCTTCCATCTTGCAGCTGAAGTACAAAGAAGTGTACGAGAAGAGCAAGGCCCAGATCAACATGGACCCTGAGGCTCATGAGATTCGTGCTGCCAAGGAGGCCTACAAGAACATCAGCAATGTAAGTGTGTCTACTAACAGAAGAAGAAATGATCAGCTTCTCTTCTGTACTGATTGAAGTAGAACTCAAAATAGCAGAAAGTTATTGATTAGGTGTTATATTTTTTCTGTTTTTAGCTTGACTACAAGAAGCAGTATGAAGCCACCAAGAACAAGTGGAAGTGGACAACAGACAGACCTGACTTTATCAATGCTGCCAAGAACACCTTGCAACAGAGTGATGTGAGTTGGTGCTCTTTTCTTTACATGTTTAGATTTTTCATTTAAAAAAAAAACATCCAAAAGTGCTGCTCTAAATTTGCTCCCATTCTTCCACCCACAGGTTGAGTACAAGTATGATAAAGAGATGATGAAGGGCTGCGTGATACCTGTAGTTGATGACAAGTTCACCCTCCTGGCAATGAAAAATGCCGACATGGCCAGCACTGTAAGTTTTTCCACATCTGTATTACCAACTCTGTGATGGAATAGAATTATTAAAGGGGCAGAGAGGACTCAGAATAGTACGTCTAATGTGTTGTGAACTAATTTACTTTATTGCTCTTTGCTGCCCTCCAGGTGAAGTACAAACAGAAGTATGAACAGGAAAAGGGCCACTACGTGCCGGTCCAGGACACTCCCCAGATCCTGCATGCAAAGGCTGTGCGCACTCTTGTATCAGAAGTGAGTATCATTTAGCGAAAAGTCAACTGCTTTTTGCACACTTGAGAAATTAACACCAAATAGTGAGTGGTGGAAATATGAAAAGTCAAGTTATAAGTTTTTAATTTTCATTCCCAGAGCAAATACAAGGAGGCCAGTAAGAAGGACATGCAGTCTGGCTCATTCACCACCCTGGCCGAGACTCGTGACACTGCTCACAGCAAGGAGATCAACAAGCTCATCAGCGGGGTACAAATGCCTCACATTTATTTTACCTAATGAATCCTGGACTGTTTTTGAGCAACTGACCTTGATTCTGTCTCTACAGAAATTGTACAAAGCGAAGTTTGAGAAGGAAAAGGGCAAGTCAGTGTACAACCACATGATTACTCCACCTGATGTTCAGCATGCCATGGAAGTGGCCAAGAATCAGAGCAGCGTGAGTCATCTCCACAACAAATAGCATTGTATTCATCTTATTTACTGCATACAGTCTCCACATTTAGATAATTTCACCTCCTCTGTATTTATTTGGTCTCCTGTCCCGCTCCACAGATTTCCTATAAGAAGGATGCCAAAGCCAACCTGCACTACACTTCTGTAGTCGACCGCCCTGACATAAAGAAGGCTACCCAGGCTGCCAAACTAATTAGTGAGGTAATTAGCAATTAAATGCATAAAACTTTTGGGTTAGAGGCTAAAACCTGTACACACACAGGCAGAAATATACAGAATAGTGTGTACAAGCCTGATAAATAAGCCCCACAGCTCAACTGCTAACTACAAGTTATCAGACCTTAAATGAGAAGAACGGTGAGGGAGAAGCATGAAATAAATCACATTGGCATCTCTTATCTAAAAATTGCTGTACCATCAACACTGTCTGGCTTAGAACCAAAACAGTCAAGACCACCACTGTAGTTTCCACATGGTCCACTGATCCTTGTTCGGTCTTGTCTCCATCAGATCGGCTACCGTGAGAAAGCCCGTGAGGAGGCCAGCCGCGGAGGCTCTCTGGCCCACCGCCCAGACATCGCTCTGGCCACTGAGGTGTCCAAGCTGACCAGCCAGGTACTGCAAACTGAATCGACCATCTGTCTCCGGGCCAGTCATGCTGCATTCCCACTGATTACCCTACAGTTATCGTCTCCTAGAAAATGATTCCCTTGTTTATTTTACATACGAGATGGCTGGAATCAGTCAGTGGAAGCCATAGTACACCAGCAAAGGTCGACTTTCTGTCAGCTTCCTTAAGCTAATATTCGCAAACTAGTATTGCTGTGGTAGATGCTTAGCAGCAGTCCTGTAGGTCTAACGATAGAGCTAGCAGCTCTTCCATAGCGCTTCCTCTGCCATCCCGCATTATAATCCATGGCTTAATCTGTCGTTGTGATTCCATGAAAGTAGATTTACATGTTTAACTGCTCATATCATTGTACATGTCCCACCCTCATCCTTAAACCTGTCCTCCTCCAGTCCTCTTCCTCCTCCATCCTTCCTTACTTTACTCTCCTCATTCCTCACCTCTTTCCTCTTCTCTCTCCTTCCATATTGTCCTAGTCTATGTTCTCATCCATCCATCTCACTGCGCTTTGTAGGTGGAGGCCAAGGCCTCCCTCCATGGAGCAGCTTCCTTTGATACCCCCCTGATGCGCCACATTAAGAAAATGAGTGCCGTGACTAGTGATGTAAGGAGGTTCATGCCCTGAACCTGAAGGGCTGCTACTCTGTCTGTCTCCTCTGTCTTTATGTTCCCTTCTTATCAACCTGTTGACTCACTATTTAGTTGGTTTCTGATTTTACTGCAGGATTCACTGACAAATCTTTGGATCTTTGTGCAGTTCAGCATTGTGTGCACCCTCTGCTCTTTCGTGTCCCAAGCTATGGCTCGTTGCTAAGCATAGACAAGCATTGCATTACTGCATTTGTTGCCCTGATGCCACTTCTATACGTTAAAGAATCTTTTTATATGTATTTTGTTCAGCATTTTTATTATTTTCCTACTCGCCTCCAGAATCACTTTGTGTTTGTCTCTGAATTTTGAAATGGAAGTGTTTTTTTTGTTTTTTTTAAAATGAACAAGCTGTTGCATTTGAATTCTTTTCTAAAACATGTGTATGTCCAGCAGTCAATTAAACTGAGTTTCTTTTTTGATTCGCACACTAGAGGGCAGTGTTGGCTTTTTTAAAAGTCGGTGCAAGTTTACAAACACGTGAACAGTGCATTCATAATTACTGCTGGATTCACACATGTTTTTTTTTAAGATTATCTCTAAAACAATCCCGGCTTCCTCTGAAACACGACCACAATCATTGTGCCCTTCCTCTTCCATATATACTTTATTATATATGAAGTCCATGTTGTGTTCATGTGGTTCACAGAATGCTTCATTACGCTCTGTTCACACTTGGCACTAAAATGATACCTGCATGGTCAGATCAGAGGCTGGGAGCTCTAAACACGGGTGAAAAGGCACCCAAAATACATAAAGAGCAGAATTGGTCAGCACAAAATGTTACCACAGTGTGTTGTGTTAACATAAATGTTCACTGAGGGCCCACCTAGTCAGGTTTAACTTTAACAACTCCAAAGTTTCCTCACAAGGGAAGGAACAAAATAGCTTCACAGTTTAGTTTTCCAACAGATTAAAGCAAAACTGTCACTTGAGACTCATTCTAACGCCAAGTGTGAACTGCAGTCCACCTCAGGTGAATCAGACACAGACAGCTTCTTTGGGCTTCTCCATAGCTGAGCTGTTTGGTCTGATTGAGAAGAATTGAGAATCCTGATTTGATTGCTTTATTACTGCGGTTTGTTACAATTGTAGTGAATGCTGTGAGGCAAACTACAGCATAAATAATCCCAAACAGCAACTTCAAATCAAACTCTAGTGCAGCTACTTGGAAAGAAATGTGGACCAACCACAAACAACCACAAACATTTGCTTCATTTATCTTATGATACTTTTGTTATTCATAAGCAATATGACGTAAAGTGGAAATAAACTGATGCATGAAAAACTTTTATAAGATACGTTGTTTGACCTTTTCTTGTATAACAAGGGATACAAGCTGAAGTTGAGCGTTATTATTGAGAACCCAGCATGTCTGAGACATGTACACAAAACTATCCACAGGGAATGTTAGCCACTCATCCCTTTTTATACACTATGAAAGAAAAGCATTGTGTTGTCCTTGTTTCCAGTGGGATGGAGTCTGTGAATCTTCCGCTAATTACCATTTATACTAACTATCTCACATGTGCCCCGTCCCGACAGGTGAAGTACAAGGAGAAGTTTGACAAGGAGATGAAAGGAAAGAAACCACAGTATGACCTGAAGAACAGTAAGATTTACCAGACTTTGAAGGATGCCAATGTGCTGGCTAGCGAGGTAGGTGCTCGAAGACGACCTCATTCTGTCAGACACAGATACACAGATATGCTGTTAGGGAACTTTTTTATCTGCTTTACCACAGTGAGACAAATTCGTAGGTGCCTCTGCATATGCAGCTGAGAGTTTGTTGGTTGATGGTTATTAGAGTAACACAGGAGCATATCTTTATATGTGTCCAGTAGAAGTAAAGAGCCATAACATGCATCATGACTCGCTTGGTACAACCATTTATTGATGGCTTCATTGTTTATTTTCTCTAGTTTGTTCTATCTATCACAGTACAGTTGTTTTTTGTGTTTACTTATGGTTAAACATAATAACATTAAGGCTGAAACCAATTAAGCTTTATCAAGACAATTAATATCCAAATCCATCATTAAACTTCATTAATAATCAGGGTTGATTGCCATGTCTCCATAACAAAGATCACCCACTGTAAGATGTGTGTGTCTGCTAACGCCACTTGCAGGTGAAGTACAAGGGTGACCTGAAGAAGATCCACAAGCCTGTGACCGACATGGCCGAGTCTCTGTCCATGCAGCACAGCCTGAGCACCAGCAAACTGTCCAGCAACGTAAGCCGTCATCAGCCTTTAACCCTCTCACGTTCCCACCCAGGAAGCTGCTGGGGGTCGGCTCAGTTTCGGTGCGCCCTAACCGCGGTTCACCGAAACGTGTCCGAACTCAGCGTTTCTGTCACCCCACATACCGCAGTAACAATCAACGTGCTGCAGGTTTAATGACATCCAGTGGATTTATGCACTAAAGCTCCATCATTCAAACATCCATTATTCTGTGACCTCATCTGGTAGTGACCCTTACCCCTCTCACCCTTGACCTTTTGACCTTTGACCTCCCCATAATATCACCTTCTATAACCTCTCCTCCTTCACTCTTTAAGTTTGGTTTATTTCCTCCTGTAGTTCATACACAAACTGGTCTTTTATTAATGATCACTTAACACAAAACTCCTCCATCGATTCTAGATCACCATTTTTTTTAACCACCATTTTTAATTTTCACTCTGTGACATTGCTAAAAGCTGTTTTCCCCCGTTAAAATGTTACTGTTTTCATTTCTGTGATAAAACATTTTTGTTCTATGTAATGGATGGGAGTAAACTGCAGACTCATTTACTGTACTGAGCTGTCTTACTTGACTGGGAATCCCCTCTTAGTACCGCTACAAGAAGAAATTTGAGGAGAGTAAGGGTCACTACCATATGATTCCTGACACACCAGAACAGCTCCATCTCAAGGAGGCCTCTGAACTTCAGAGCAACGTAAGTGGTGCGGACTCTGGGGGGCCAACAAACACGCCGTCCACTCAAAACCACACGCTGTGGGTTTCCACTGTGAATCACTTTCTTTTCAAACACCTGCGTTTGTGATGTCTTGTGTCTTAGAGCTGAATTTCCTGCAATTACGGGAGGGTGGTGTTGCATTATTCGGTAATAATTTAAGGAGGGGTAGCTTGAAGCTAACGCTGGTACAATATATCAAGTGGTAACACTGATGTTTAATATTGCACATGGTCCCTTACAGATAATTTATGTTAATGAATCAAATGTTTCACAATTTATTCTTTAATTTACACTTTAGGAGTTCATGTGTGTTTCTATTTGATTCTCCCAACATGTCAGTATATAAAATGCACCTCGAAAAACAGCTGGTTTTACATTTGTGTGGGCTTTTCCAGGTGAAATACAAGGAGAAGTATGAGAGGGAGAAGGGTAAGGCCATGCTGGACTTCGAGACGCCCACGTATGTGACTGCTAAGGAGGCCCAGCACATGCAGAGCCAGGTAATCACCCTGTCTGTCTCCTCTGTGCCTCAAATCACCACAAATACAATACATTTCCAGCACAAGCCTCTCTCAGTCTGAAGACTCCTCGGTTCCTCCTGTTATTTATTAACCTGTACTATAATGCTTCTTGATATATATCAATATGCTTCAGTTTGTTGGATGTCCTGCCATTGTTTATTTTAGACTTGCAGAGTGGCTCTAAAGTTTGAGAAACATTTTACACTGCTTTTAACACCAGTTTATCAGATAAAGACTGGGTTTCAGTTACATTATCTTGTGATTTGTTGATTAATATTTGACAACTCTTGATTAGCTTTATATAAAAAAAAAAGAAAAATCTGGGAGGAAGCCGTGTAAAATGTGCTAAAATGAAACTTACCCAAAGCCTTGTGTATTGTTCCCTAATACTGGGTATAAGTTCAGTTCGATCTCACTCCCATGATGCAGAGACGGCAAAGGTAAAGTATATGTTTCTACGGAGCCTGGATTATATATTTCTACAGTGTTTAATCATTATCAGTTAATACATTTCTATTGATTATCTGTATTCTACTTGTAGAATTGCTACACAAATGCACCCATGCACATGCACAAACGCTCACATTTAAAGGCCGCAGACACAGACATGATGGGTGTTATTAGAAGGAGAATGGTGCAAACCAGGATGAGGTAACTGCATTGTGAACCAGCACTGCTTGCATGTGGTTATCTGAGCTCTGTCTGTCCCCTGTCTTGTCTTTGCGGCCAATAGAAAGACTATAAGAAGGACTTTGAGGAGTTCATGAGGGGCAAGAACCTCTCAGGCTTGGAGGTCACCCCTGCCATGATACATGTCAGACACGCCACCAAAATAGCCAGTGAGGTAACTGAAGGATAATTTATCCCCCTACAACTTCCCATATTTACCTCACCCATTCTTTATAATCATACTAAGACTACATCACAACCACGGTGCCTCTTTCTTTTCACCACCTCCTGTCTTGACTTCTCGTAGGTCCACTTAAACTTGAGTTTGTCCGCACGATTCACTACACAATCATCATCAACTACTAATAATCCAACATTTATCCCTCTCTCCTCTCTCTGTCCACCGCGTGACGTGTAGTAGAGTAGTTAGTATTGTTTTGGTTTTGTTTATATCTGTATCCATCGACTCCTGATGTCACAGTCAGGACAGTACAGACAGCTTTGTGTTTAACACTCTGCATGCATGCATGTAGTCACTGGAATGAGGCAGCAGTGTTTTTATGGAGAGATGCTGACTTGGATTGCTGTTCTTGTTTCTGTTTCCTCGCTCCATCTGATAAAATGTGGTTCTCCTTCTATTTATCAGGATTGTTGCCAAAGTCAACAATGTCTCCACTCCTCACAGTCATATAATGACATCAGAGACCTAAACTCTGAATCTGTCACTTTGCTTTTGGAGACTTGGTGACTTTGAGCTCAAAGGTGCTGTCTTGTCTGTATGCTTTGGCCTGGCCTGCCTGTGTGCCCTTCTCTGCAGTCTCTCTGTTCTTCTCCCGTCCTGTAGAGAGAATACAGGAGGGATCTAGAGGAGGGAGTGAAGGGTAAAGGGCTAACTGTACTGGAGGAAACTCCGGAGCTTTTGAGAGCAAGGAATGCCACTCAAATCCTGTGTGAGGTACGGCTGACTGGGAGGTGATGGAAACAGCATCACACCCGCTCCTGGTGCATCATCTGCTGACTCCTGTCCCCCTTAACTGAGCTTCACCATCACACTAAAAGGGCAACGGCTGACTTTGACTCATTCTCCTGTCCCTGCTTCATGACATCACTAATTTTCCAGCACTTTCCTTCTTCTTAAGTTTATAAAAAGTTCTCATAAGCACAACTTGACCTTCACCTCCACCCTGTCGGATGTTCCCATGATTTTCTCTTTTCTCTTTCACCTTTTAACGCATCAACCTCAATTGTTCTCAAAGAATATTTTATTCTATTCTTTGATGAAACATGTAATATTGTATTTTTTAGGGTTTGATTCTTAGACTTAAGTTTAAAGCTTTGGTCCAGATACTGTAGCGTCAAAGCTGTGTTCAAAATTGTCACGACTTAGTTTGTTTTTTCTTAAGATGCTTTTGAGGTTGATTTCTGGAGTGCACAATAGATTTAGCACCATTGAGATGATTTTTAATAAATGAAAAATTAAGAGGAAACACACATTTGTTGAAAATCACAAATAATGCTTTAACACACTGTCCTTAACTTCTGCTGTTTCTTTTTTCAGATTCACACACAATCTGCTCACCAATTACCATATTTATTCTTTAAATCCTAATTTCTTCTAACATTCTTTATTCACCATTCCCATAGGTGTTTTGGTTTTGCAGCCCCCACCTTTTACCCCTGATATGAATGAGTAGAAATCCTGATTATATATACAGTCATGTCTGCTTTTAGCGAGTGCAGTGCTTTACAAAGCCCTTGTTATATTTACAGAGAGAGTACAAGAAGGCGTTGGAGCAGGAGATCAAGGGCAAGGGGATGTTGGCTTTGGCTACGGACACGCCAGACTTCATGAGAGCCAGGAACGCAACTGACATCCTCAGCCAGGTCTGAAGCACACTGTGTTTTCACGTTGTTTCGCTCTGATCTGACTTGGTTTGGAAACTCTGCTATGTTTTCATCTGTTGTGTTTCTCAGACTAAGTACAAGCAGACCGCTGAGATGGACAGAGCCAGCTACACAACTGTCATCGACACCCCAGACATCATCCATGCTCAGCAGATGAGGAACATCGTCAGCCAGGTAGATCGCTGAACTGAACCAACCTTCAAAAGGTTTCCTCTAGGTTGCTTACATGTGCATCTGGAGACACTAAATACACTGCACACAGTGAATCTCTCTAAATTCGAATGCTTGCCGTTTCGTCCAACAGAAAAAGTACAAGGAGGAGGCTGAGAAGACCATGTCTCACTACGTACCCGTCCTGGACACTCCGGAGATGCAGAGAGTCCGTGAGAACCAGAAGAACTTCAGCACTGTAAGTAATGTGTGATGAAAAGTGATGAATTAAACTGGTTCTTACAGGGGCAGCGTGTCTTTGATAGTCATAGGAGCTACAGTATGAAGTTCCAGTGTCTGCTGGCTGTGTTGTGTGTCTCCATGTCTGCTGTAAAGTATTACCTTCAATACTTTATACTTCTGTATGCTGTTGTCTGATTTAATCGAACGTAGTAGTAAATTAAGTGTCTGCTGTCAGTTTTCGTACTCAAAGCAGTGAAGTTGGTTTAACTCGAATAGCTTCTCGTATATTTTCTGTAGTTTTTCTTCTTTTTTTTTTATCATTGTGACACATTTTTAACTCCACTCTTGTTTTTCTCCTTGTAGCTTCAGTACCAGACTGACCTTAAAAACATAAAGGGCAAAGTGTCTACTGTAAAGGACACTCCCGAAATGCTTCGTGTTAAAGAGAATACAAAGAATTTCAGCTTGGTATCTACTCCATAATATTTGTTTCATAATCTTTTCTAATACCACTTTTCTTTTTTTTGACGTTTTTTAATGATTCCTTTCTTTCCTCGTCTTTAACCAACTCTGGTATGCAGCCCTTATTTCTTTTGACCAAACAGGTGTTTTCTTTTTTAACCTAGATATGCAGCATTTTAATTCACGCAACTAACCCTTTAATTTAGTTCTAGAGTGTAACCTTTATTCCTGTTAGTGCAGAGCTTGTGTGCCGTTAAATACTTTGTTCACAGTTCCACGTTGCTGTGTTAGCGTCACCGTTTAAATGTTTGTTTTTTATATGTGTGTTTCATTCGGTGTGACTTTGCTCCCAAGGTGCTAAATCAAGCATAGTTTGGAAATTAAATCAAGCATCTAGTGCTCGTTATCCAAGAGTTAAGAAGCAGGATAATCACTGGTTGCTGCTTTTATTCCTCATCCATGTAAAGATTCAGTACAAAGAGGATTTGGGAGGAGGGACGGCTTTGCCCGAAACCCCTGAGACGGAGAGAGTCAAACGCAACCAGCGGAACATTAGCACGGTACTCCACAGAGTGACCCTGCCCTCCGTCATCTCCTCCTCAAACAGTCTTCCCTCCATATTCCCTCCTTATCTAGTGTCCCAGGATATAACCAAACCTGTCTTGACATGTAATCTCCTCAAATTTCCATTTTCAGTCTGTATTTCCACTGAGATATTTTTATTTTATTAGAATTTTACTAATTACAGGATTTTGCAGAGCCCCCAAAGGACCCATATATTTTTTTGTTAACTGATGGAAACATGTAGATGCAGATACTAACCTCATTTCTGCAAGATGGTAGCTGTTTACCACTAAATAGCCAAAAGTATGTGGACAATCTGACTCTTAAACACCTCACTAATGCCTTTGTGGCTGAATGGGAGCAAATCCCTGCAGCCAGGAGAGTCGAGGCTCTTATAGGAGTAAATTAATGCCACTTGTTTGGAAATGTTTGGATGCCCAAGTTGTTTTCAGCAATATAGTGAATATAGTTCATGTTTCCACTATAAAATAAATTGTCCACACAAGTTAAAATCTGCTAATGAGACTTTGAGGGCTCTGTAGGAGGTTTTTTTCTCATGATAATTCATCGCATCTAAACTGTTAATCGTCCATTTTGAGAGCAGAATCTACATATTTCACAACCTCACTTACTGCCAACGTTCCCAACTACCACTGAAATATGTTTTAAAAAATAGGCAGAAGTACTAACGTGTTGTGTGAGTTGTTCCAGAGTGTGTTATGTGTTCTGAGTGGATGGACGTGTCTGTGTCTACTGTGTCTACTGTGTCTACTGTGTCTACTGTGCTGTTGTTTGTCTCACTCTGTGTAACTTGTGCAATGGACAGATACAGTACAAGGAGTCTGTGGGTCAAGGCACGGCCATACCAGATCTCCCAGAGGTGAAGCGGGTCCGAGAAACCCAGAAGAATATCAGCTTGGTAGAGGAAAAGGACTGCAGTGGCACTTATTAATCCCCCTGATACCCATTTCCCCCCCAAAACACCTCTGACCTCTCCTACTTGTCTAAAAGTCTAGAAAATGATATCATTTGTGTTTTTACTTCATATTTTTCCCTCTTCCATCCTAACTAAGCTTCATAAATCACTCCTTTTTTACCAACTTTTGGTTGATGACTTGATTTTGAATTCAGATTTCCATAAAAATATAATTCCCTCATTGTTTTCCCCTTTAATCAGTCAACTTTTATGTAGATTTTTTAAAATTTTAATCCTTTATTTATGGCATTTCCTTCCCTTCTTAATTGAAATTGGACTATCGTCTATTTTCAGATTAAAACCTAAATATTTCACACCATGACTTACTGCCAACAGTATGTGTAAAAAACCAGCAGAAGTACTAACGTGTTGTGTCAGTTGTTCCAGAGTGTGTCATATGTTCTGAGTGGATGGACGTGTCTGTGTCTACTGTGTCTACTGTGTCTACTGTGCTGTTGTTTGTCTCACTCTGTGTAACTTGTGCAATGGACAGATACAGTACAAGGAGTCTGTGGGTCAAGGCACAGCCATACCAGATCTCCCTGAGGTGAAGCGGGTCCGAGAAACCCAGAAGAATATCAGCTTGGTAGAGGAAAAGGACTAATTTAATTCCCTGATACTCATTTTCCCAAAACTCCTCTGACCTCTCCTACTTTTCTAAAAGTCTAGAAGACTATCTTTTGTGTTATTAGTCCATGTTTTCCCTCCTCCATCCTAACTAAGCTTCATAAATCACTCCTTTTTACCAACCTTGTTTGAATTCAAACTTCCACAAAAATATAATTCCCTCATTTTTCTTCCCCTCTTAATTAGTCTACATCTACATTCGGCAATTCCTTCCCTCCCAAATTGAAAACTAATCAGCCTTTGAGTGTGTTTCCACCGTATTTGACTTTTTTTTTTTTTGCTGTTTCATTCAAAGCTTCAGTATAAAGAAGGAGTGGGACAAGGCACAGCAGTATCAGAGACCCCAGAGATGGAGAGGGTTAAACGCAATCAGCTCAATATTAGCACGGTACTCCACAGCCGAGTGACCCCGTAACCTCCTGTGCTGTACATTCATCTGCCACCGTTAGCTCACTCCTCATCCTCCTCAAACACTCATCACAACGAGTCTCTGTCGTCCGTTTAGACGTCTCAACTGTTTGTCACATCAAAACCCACCACGTTGTAACCCCAGTGAGCCTTGTGGGGTCGGCTTCACCCCACTGTGTCTCTAACATAACCTGCTTCTTCATTTCTCAGGAAAAAAAACAAAGTGTGTGTTCGCTTCCATGTCTCATGTCTGCTGTGATTTTATTTTTATTTATGCTGTGTCTCTCTTCCTGTGATGACCTCTGATTGACCTGCTCTTTACTTTTTCCTCCACTTGCATGAAACCCAAACTGTTGGGTAGATAAAATACAAGGACTCTGTGGGGCGAGGCACGGCTATACCGGACCTCCCCGAGGTGAAGCGGGTCAAACAAACCCAGAAGCACATCAGCTCGGTAGTGGAACGAAGCCGAACCAGTGTGCACCTAACTGTTGAGCGTGGACAGTAGTGCCCATCAATAATGCCCATTACGAGCCCATTTTGCTGCTCCCTCTCCCTCCTGCCATCATCTCACGCTCTCATCACCTCTCGCTCACCTCATCCATCCTCATCCAAGGCGCAGCCTGCAGTCTCCTGAGCTCTCGCCCTGCTGTCATCCCCACTTTGACCTTAACGAAGCTTTAATTTCCATCCACGCTCTTTCTTTTCTCACCTTACTCCTTTAAAATCATCTTTAATCTCCAAACATCAACACCTCAAGCTGAGTGAAACCCTCCTCCTTGGCCTGTGATGCTCCCCTCCACCCCTCTCTCATGTACAGTACTTTCTAACCTGCAGCCCAGCTTTTTTTTTTGTTTTTTTTTACATAAAGCCGCTGCGTGCTGCTCAATTAACTTCCACCTCACAGCAAATGACAAGCTAGATCTCCTGCTGAAGCGTGAAGAGTGTGTTTTGTTTCCTCATGTTTGTTTCTGCAACAGAGAATCCCGGCTATTTGACAGGAGCTGCCGGGATGAGTCACTCTATAGGATCAATTTCTCGGACACTGTTTTAATTCAAATCACATCACAACAGAAAGCAATTAATTAACCTTGGAAATGTCCTTTTTCCTACATGTTCCTTCTAAGAGTTTGAGGTTAATCCTAGTCTATGAAAGCAGTCCTATAGGTGTGTGGTCTGTGTGGTGGTTCAGAGTGACTGACTGGCTCTTTGGGGCCGCTGTGCTTCTGTCCTTTAGGTGTTCTATAAAGACAGTTCAGCCAAGGGAACTCCTGTGGTGTTTACTCCAGAGATGGAGCGAGTCAAAAGGAACCAAGAAAACATTAGCTCGGTACCTTCAGAACCACCGCAAGAACATAATCCTCCCAGGAAATGTGCTACTTCCACCCCACGTTAACCCTTTTCTAACTGACCTGTCTCCCAGCTGTAGTTAATTGTATTAATTCTCCCCACTGTTTTTAGATGTGTCTGTGCACATCATCGCTCCTAACCCCCCCCCACCCCACTGTTGAAACTACTCCACTTCATCTTGTTCCCCTCCCACCGAAGACTGGGACGTAATCTTGTTTGACTTAATACTTGAACCTCTGAGAATGAATGAATGAAAATCTCCCCCTCTAATTCATTCGTCTGAACTCCCAGTAATGCTCCAGCTCATTCTGTCAGCAGCTGTGTGTTTAGTCTCTCTGCCGCGCCCTTTGTGCTGTGGATGCTGCCACTGTGCGTCTTCTGTATGATGGCCTCCCTTTCCGATGCTCACCGCGTGTCGTCTGTTCCCCACCAGGTGCTGTACTCGGACAGTTTCCGTAAGCAGGTCCAGGGCAAGGCCGCCTTCGTTTTGGACACACCTGAGATGAGGCGCGTCAGGGAGACCCAGCGCATCATTTCTGGAGTAAGATTGTGTTCATTTATTTATTAGAAGTTATATTTCCACTGCAGGTCGTTTACTTCTCCTGTCCTCTTCTTGAAGGATAACAGTTTATGATGCTTGCATACTTTTCTCTCTACTGAAGATCTAAAAAAGCCCTACTTTTACTTTAATTTCCTTAAACACTGACGCTGTAGCTTTTTTATAACTTTGATCAAACATTGTACATTTCTTGAGGACTATTTTCAGGTGAGGATTAGGACACATTTGATGCTTTAGTAAGTATTTGCACTGGCATGAGTCGGTGAGTCGATGTGGCCCATTTAAATGTTTTCTCTTTGATACTCAGACAGTTCTTGTTTGTAGTTTCAATTCAGTCTTGGTTTTGATCTCTAAATGTTTTGGTATTTTAGTAGGATTTTTCAACAGTTGAAAAAATACAGGCACCAGAGTGTACTGCGTCCTAAAATATCCTAAAAATGCAATAAAAGGTTCAGTTTACATGAAGATATGTGTATATTAAAAGTTATACAGGAGGATAATTAGTTTCATAATGATGAAATATATTCTAATTCTGTGAAAACTTACTTATAAATAAACCTAATTGTGATTCTGAACAGTTTGGGTATTATTTTCCTATCACTTATCATGAAAGTGTTCAAGTTAATAGCTGAGATTTGGGAGCATGATGACATTGATCTGGATTATTTAAGGGATTATTACCGACATAATCAGTTCAGCTCTTCCTCCAAATAAAAGTTTTTTGATAATTGTGCTTGTGTTTTGCCCCGTCAGACTAACCGTCAGGAATTTTGTGATCCTCTCATGGTTAAACTTCGGTTACACTCACTGGCTGTCGTGTTCTTCCCAGGTGAGATACCACGAGGACTTTGAGAAGAGCAAAGGCAGCTTCACCCCCACCACCTCCGACGTGGTGACAGAGCGCGTGAAGAGAAACACCCAGGACTTCAGCGACATCAGCTACCGCGGCATCCAGAGGCGCGTGGTGGAGATGGAGAGGAGACGTGCCATCGAGCACGACCAGGAAACCATCACTGGTACACTTCCAATCACACACACGGCCGTCGTCTTCTGTCTGGGGGCTGTTTGTACGAACTGTAAACTAGTGGTAATCAAAAGGCCAACTCTCCACAATGACTGGCTTTGAAGGCTTTGTAGATTAAATTCTTAAAGAACTTCATGAAAAGCATTGATGTATTATGATCTTCTGTGCTTTTCTGAAGGTATCTCCAGGTTCCTCTCAGACTTTTCTAACACATTGACATAGATTTGTAATCCACCGTCCACGGTCCAAACATTAGAAATTGACAATGTGAGCCGCACAATAAAAAGTTTCTTGTATTTTACGATAAGAGAGAATCATTTTCGTTGTTCTCATCTTGGAGAAACAGGTTGAAAATCTTAATTGTGCATCACAAACAGCTGTCAGCGTTTGTTAAAGGATCCTTCAGGGTTCATCCTTCTCGTAGGACATCACACATGTTTAGCTCAAATACTAAGAAGACTGGCTACTTGCTTGACTGATCTCGTCTTTGACTCCCTCAGACCTGCGTGTGTGGCGCACAAACCCCGGCTCTGTGTTCGACTACGACCCTGCTGAGGACAACATTCAGTCCAGGAGTCTGCACATGATGTCAGGTGAGCTGAGGAACCCAAGAAGGCTTCGCTTCATTGGTCTAAAGAAGTAGATATCAGTTATCATTATCAACAAGTATAATATAGTTCATCCTCGTGTGCTCGTCAGATTTCATGGTAAGTTTCCCAAAGGATTAAAAGATATATTATTGTGTGCAAAATTGAAATCTTGGAGCAAAACACTATAATGTAGTTGTAAGACAATTAAAGGACAACTTAAGTGCTTATGAAGTCCAGCACCTTCTACAGAGCTGATGTATAATCTGATAATAAATCCTCGTACAATAATAGTTGGATTTGTAACAGCCAAAGATGTAAATGTTACCGTATTTAACATAAAGCCTCTGATTCTGTTCTGACAGTACAAGCTCAGCGCCGCAGCAAGGAGCACTCCCGCTCCACCAGCGCTCTGAGCGGCCTGGCTGACGAAAAGTCCGAGGTGTCCCAGGACGCCGACCACCACATGTCCCTCTACAGCAATGGCTTCATGGCCTCCTCTGCGGGTAACGGTCCAGAATCGGCATGTTTGAGCGCCTTTATCGGTGAGGAGACTTTGCCTCATTCCTCCGTGTGTGTTTCTCATCATCTGCAGGTTACAATCAGACTAAGACTGTGGAGCTGCAGCAGAGGTCGTCATCAGTGGCCACCCAGCAGACCACGGTCTCCTCCATCCCCTCACACCCCTCTACCACCGGGGTTAGCAACACACACACACACACACACACACACACACACTGCACAAGCCGGTATGTAGAGCTTGATAAGAACCAGAACAGCTTTTGGACTTCAGACTTTTCACAATTAAATACTTAAGCCATGTCTGAACTATAAAACAAAGAACCTCTTGACACTTGTAGTAATTAATATATTCTTATTAGATATTTCTTCACACCAGTAAACATATTTGTAAATAATGTTCTTTAACTCTGAACCGCCTGTATTTTCACAATGATGATTATTTCTATTGAAAAATTGGCCTTAAATTAAATTAAACTGTGGAATTAAAAAGTCTTAGAAACACGTAGACACCTTGAGTTCACTGCAGTTCACACCCACCACCACCCTTACATATGTCACACACACTGACTTCCCGTGTGTTTCCCCTGTGCAGAAAACCGTGCGTGCCATGTACGACTACACGGCGGCCGACAACGACGAGGTGTCCTTCAAGGACAGCGACGTCATCGTCAACGTGCAGTCCATCGACGAGGGGT